>NW_017189592.1:2500-57179 GCF_001704415.2 Capra hircus | reverse complement strand
GTAATCCAAGCCTATGCCCAACCAGTAACGCTGAAGAAGCTGAAGTTGAATGGTTCTATGAAGACCTACAAGACCTTTTAGAACTAACACCCAAAAAAGATGTCCTTTTCATTATAGGGGACTGGAATGCAAAAGTAGGAAGTCAAGAAACACCTGGAGTAACAGGCAAATTTGGCCTTGGAATGGAATGAAGCAGGGCAAAGGCTAATAGAGTTTTGCCAAGAAAATGCACTGGTCATAGCAAACACCTCTTCCAACAACACAAGAGAAGACTCTACACATGGACATCACCAGATGGTCAACACCGAAATCAGATTGATTATATTCTTTGCAGCCAAAGATGGAGAAGCTCTATACAGTCAACAAAAACAAGACCAGGGAGCTGACTGTGGCTCAGATCATGAACTCCTTATTGCCAAATTCAGACTTAAATTGAAGAAAGTAGGGAAAACCACTAGACCATTCAGGTATGACCTAAATCAAATCCCTTATGATTATACAGTGGAAGTGAGAAATAGATTTAAGGACTAGATCTGATAGATAGAGTGCCTGATGAACTATGGATGAGGTTCATGACATTGTACAGGAGACAGGGATCAAGACCATCCCCATGGAAAAGAAATGCAAAAAAGCAAAATGGCTGTCTGGGGAGGCCTTACAAATAGCTGTGAAAAGAAGAGAAGGAAAAGCAAAGGAGAAAAGGAAAGATATAAGCATCTGAATGCAGAGTTCCAAAGAATAGCAAGAAGAGATAAGAAAGCCTTCCTCAGTGATCAATGCAAAGAAATAGAGGAAAAAAACAGAATGGGAAAGACTAGAGATCTCTTCAAGAAAATTAGAGATACCAAGGGAACATTTCATGCAAAGATGGGCTCAATAAAGGACAGAAATGGTATGGACCTAACAGAAGCAGAAGATATTAAGAAGAGGTGGCAAGAATACACAGAAGAACTGTACAAAAAAGATCTTCATGACCCAGATAATCACGATGGTGTGATCACTCATCTAGAGCCAGACATCCTGGAATGTGAAGTCAAGTGGGCCTTAGAAAGCATCACTACGAACAAAGCTAGTGGAGGTGATGGAATTCCAGTGAGCTATTTCAAATCCTGAAAGATGATGCTGTGAAAGTGCTGCACTCAATATGCCAGCAAATTTGGAAAACTCAGCAGTGGCCACAGGACTTGGAAAAGGTCATTTTTTTCAAAAAGTGCTCAAACTACAATGCTCACAAATAAACTCAAAGACTTCAGCCGTAACAAATGAAACAGATTCTCAAATTGTTAAAAATTCTCCATACTCTCCTTCACAGCCCAGAGATTTGGGTGAGAGCGGGGGGGGTCTGGTTCTGCCTTTTTTTATCAGTGCTGAGGTTTTGTGAGAATTTGAGGCAAAATCTTTCAACTTTTTAAATTGAATGAAACTGACCTTTTCCAGTCCTGTGGCCACTGCTGAGTTTTCCAAATTTGCTGGCATATTGAGTGCAGCACTTTCACAGCATCATCTTTCAGGATTTGAAATAGCTCACTGGAATTCCATCACCTCCACTAGCTTTGTTCATAGTGATGCTTTCTAAGGCCCACTTGACTTCACATTCCAGGATGTCTGGCTCTAGATTAGTGATCACACCATCGTGATTATCTGGGTCATGAAGATCTTTTTTGTACAGTTCTTCTGTGTATTCTTGCCACTCTTCTTAATATCTTCTGCTTCTGTTAGGTCCATACCATTTCTGTCCTTATTGAGCCCATCTTTGCATGAAATGTTCCCTTGGTATCTCTAATTTTCTTGAAGAGATCTCTAGTCTTTCCCATTCTGTTTTTCCTCTATTTCTTTGCATTGATCACTGAGGAAGGCTTTCTTATCTCTCTTGCTATTCTTTGGAACTCTGCATTCAGATGCTTATATCTTTCCTTTTCTCTTTGCTTTTCACTTCTCTTCTTTTCACAAGCTATTTGTAAGGCCTCCCCAGACAGCCATTTTGCTTTTTTGCATTTCTTTTCCATGGGGATGGTCTTGATCCCTGTCTCCTGTACAATGTCATGAACCTCTATCCATAGTTCATCAGGCACTCTAGTCTATCAGATCTAGGTCCTTAAATCTATTTCTCACTTCCACTGTATAATCATAAGGATTTGATTTTAGGTCATACCTGAATGGTCTAGTGGTTTTCCCTACTTTCTTCAATTTAAGTCTGAATTTGTCAATAAGGAGTTCATGATCTGAGCCACAGTCAGCTCTCTGGTCTTGTTTTTGTTGACTGTATAGAGCTTCTCCATCTTTGGCTGCAAAGAATATAATCAATCTGATTTCGGTGTTGACCATCTGGTGATGTCATGTGTAGAGTCTTCTCTTGTGTTGTTAGAAGAGGGTGTTTGCTATGACCAGTGCATTCTCATGGCAAAACTCTATAAGCCTTTGCCCTGCTTCATTCCATACTCCAAGGCCAAATTTGCCTGTTACTCCAGGTGTTTCTTGACTTCCTACTTTTGCATTCCAGTCCCCTATAATGAAAAGGACATCTTTTTTTGGGTGTTAGTTCTAAAAGGTCTTGTAGGTGTTCATAGAACCATTCAACTTCAGCTTCTTCAGCATTACTGGTTGGGGCATAGGCTTGGATTACTGTGATATTGAATGGTTTGCCTTGGAAATGAACAGAGATCATTCTGTCATTTTTGGAGATTGCAGAAGCATGCTGGCTGCGACAGACTGTGCAGAAGCGTGGCTGAGAGGAGCTACCCTTGCCCAAGGTCAGGGGCGTTGACCGAGAGCGCCAGGCTGCAATGGCGCAGGAGCAGCCGAGACGAGCTACTCCATGTCTGAGGTCAGGGGTGGCAGCCGAGATGAGCTAGCCCACGCCCTAGGTCAGGGGCAGCGGCTGAGAGGAGCAACCCATGTCCAAGGAGCAGTGGCTGCACAGGCATAGGAGGGCCGAGAGGAGCTACTCCACATTCAAGGTCAGGAGGGGTGGCGGTGAGGAGATACCCTTGTCCAAGGTAAGGAGCAGTGGCTGTGCTTTGGCTGGAGCAGCCGTGAAGAGATAACCCATGCCCAAGGTAAGAGAAACCCAAGTAAGACAGTAGGTGTTGCGAGAGGGCATCAGAGGGCAGACATACTGAAACCATAATCACAGACAACTAGCCAATCTGATCACACGGACCACAGCCTTGTCTAACTCAATGAAACTAAGCCATGCCCTGTGGGGCCACCCAAGACACATGATTCATGGTGGAGAGGTCTGACAGAATGTGGTCCACTGGAGAAGGGCTGGCAAACCACTTCAGTATTCTTGCCTTGAGAACCCCATGAACAGTATGAAAAGGGAAAATGATAGGATACTGAAAGAGGAACTCCGCAGGTCGGTAAGTGCCCAATATGCTACTGGACATCAGTGGAGAAATAACTCCAGAAAGAATGAAGGGATGGAGCCAAAGCAAAAAACAATACCCAGTTGTGGATGTGACTGGTGATAGAAGCAAGGTCCGATGCTGTAAAGAGCAATATTGCATGGGAACCTGGAATGTGAGGTCCATGAATCAAGGCAAATTGGAAGTGGTCAAACAGGAGATGGCAAGAGTGAATGATGACATTCTAGGAATCAGTGAACTAAAATGGACAGGGATGGGTGAATTTAACTCTGATGACCATTATATCTACTACTGTGGGCAGGAATCCCTTAGGAGAAATGGAGTAGCCATCATGGTCAACAAAAAACTCGGTACCTATTTGTTTGTTTAATTTCATCCCAAACCCTTTATTCACCCCTCCCTTCTGACTCCCTTTGATGATCACGGCTCGGCTCTGCCTGGGTCTGCCTCTGTTCTGCGCGCCAGCTCCCTGGGATGGGTGTGTCGGTCCCGCCTGTATGTGCTCCCACAGGGCCTCTGTCTTCTCCCCCGATCTACCCGCTAGGACGGCTGTTTCTGGGTGCACCCTTGCTGCTGCCGGTGTCAGGGCTCTGTTACGCTTCGTGGCTGAGCAGCTTTCCGGGGTTAGGTTGCCACACAGTCCTCACGGTTCTGTCAGTGCTGAATCCTGCGTGGTGGCTGTCATAATAGTCGAAGTGCACACGTGCTTTTGAATGGTGGTCCTCTCTGGACCTAAGCCCGGGAATGGGATTGCGGGATCATATGGTACCTCTGTGTTTAGTGTTTCCAGGACCCTCCATGCTGTTTTCCATCACGGTTTCTTCACCATTTACCTTCCCACCAAGATTGTAGGAAGGTTCCCCTTTGGCTCAGAGGGTAAAGCCTGTGCCTACAATGCAGGAGACCAAGGGTTCGATCCCTGGGTCAGGAAGATCCCCTGGAGGAGGAAATGGCAACCCACTCCAGTACTCTTGCCTGGAAAATCCCATGGACAGAGAAGCCTGGTAGACTCCAGTCCACGGGATCGCAGAGCCGGACACGACTGAGCGACTTCGCTTTCACCCTCTTTCCCCTTTTGGCACATCCTCTGCGGTATTTATTCTTTGCAGATCTTTTCAATGACAGTCACTGTGACCAGTGTGAGGTCACTCACTGTGGTCATTGGGGTCACTCACTGTGGATTTGATTGGCATTGATTTAATAATTATTGGTGTGGAGCATCTTTCCGTGTGCTTTTATTTCACACTTTGTGATTACAGTTTGCCTCTTGAAAGTTGGCCCTGTTTGGAATTCTTTCCCAGTGACTAACCCAGGACATTTCTTGAGGGTGGGTATCGTTTACAGCCCTGCTGGACTTGTGGCCATTCAGAGCCCCTCGGCCCCTGTTTCACAGCATGGATGCTGATCTGAACCAGCTCGTCGCTCGCTGCCCCTCCGCCTCTCTTTTTTGGTGTCCACGCCTTCCTCTTCTGCGTCTGTGAGGCTGTTTCTCTTTGTAAAGAAGTTCACATGTGTCTGTGCTTAGTTTCCACCAGAACTGATGACCTATGGCACTCGCCTCAGCCTTTCTCAGTGACTTCACTTGGTACCATCACCTCCAGTTTCTTCCCTGCAACTGGAAGTGGCATTATTTCACCTGCTTTGTGTCTGATTAATATTGCATCGGGTATATGTACCCATTTTTCTGTGTCCACTCATCTGTCCTTGTGTATTTAAGTTGCTTCTGTGGCTCGGTTATTCTACCTAGTGCTGCCATGATCTTTGGGGTGCAGGTGGCTTTTTTAAAGTTTGGTTTTCTCTGGATCTCCGCCTAGGCATGAAACTGCCAGCCTCTTGGTTCTTTTATATTTAGCTTTTTAAGAACCTCCATAGCATTCTCCCTCGTGGGTGTGCTGGTTAATATTCCTGCCATCAGCGCAGGAGGGCTCCCTTCTCTCCACACCTCTGCAGGATCTATTTAGGCCATTCTGATCAATGTGAAGTGATGCCTGCTGTGCGTCTGAGCCACCTTTCTCTGAGAACTAGTGATGCTGAGCATCTTTTCTTGTGCTTTATGACTGTCTCTGTGACATCTTTGGAGAAATGTGCATTTAGACCATTGGCTAATTTTTATTGGATTTTTTAATATTGAGCTGTGCAAGTTGTTTGTGTGTATTGGACATAAATTCTTTGTAGGTATTTTCCTTTGCAAGAATTTTTTTCCATTCTGAGGGCTGTCTTTTTCTTTCACTGATGGTTTCCTTTGCTGTGCAAATACTTTTTAACATTAGGTCCCATTTATTTATTTTTTAATTTTTCATGATTCTACGAGGTGGGTCAAAAAAGGACTTGCTGCATTTTATGTCAAAGCGTGTTCTGCTCTTTTCCTTAAGAGTTCCGTAGTACCTGTCTTTTTATTTAGATCTTCAATCTATCTGGAGTTGGTCTCTGCGTATGGTGTTCGGGAGCTTTCTAATTTCATCGCCAAGGGAGCTGCCCGGTGTCGCCCACAGTGACTGCTCCCTATTTCTGTTCCCAGCGTCAGTGCAGGGGCTCCCTTTCTCCACGCCCTCCCCGGCAGTTCCTGTTTGTGGACTTTCTATCCCCGGCCATCCTGACCGGTGTGAGGCGGTGCCTCACTGAAGTTTCGAGTTACACATCTCTCATATTTAGTGATGTTGACATCTTTGCATATGATTTTTAAAATTTGATTTATTTATTTTAATTGGAGGCTAATTATAATATTGTGGTTCTTGCCTTACATCGACACGGATCAGCCACGAGTGATGCATGTGATTTTTAAAAGCAGTATGATTTAAACTTACGTATTCAAATTGTCTTCTTGAATGCCTGCTCTGTTTTTAATATTTTTCTGATGACCTCTCCTAGGACATTTCTTGAGGGCAGGTGTTTTTCATTTACAGCCCGCTGGCCTTGTGAATATTAAGTGCCCAGGAGCAATGGTGGAGAAGGAAATGGCAGCCTACTCCAGTATTCTTGCCTGGAGAATCCCATGGACAGAGGACCTTGGCGGGCTACCGTCCATGGGGTCTCGAAGAGTCCAACACGACTGAGTCACTCACACTACGCTACACAAGCAGTGGCTTCAGCGTCGTTGTTCCGGGAAATGGCCACAAGGCAGCAGTGTGTTCATGCCAAACTCTGGTTGCTGGGGCAACCAGAGCCTTAGGAAAAGCTCTGCTCCTGGGTTGCCGATTAGAGTGGAATGTCCAGAAGAAACACCCAAGGCGTGTGTGCCGCTCCGCCTCCCTTCCTTAGCCCTGTGTCCTGGACACACTCCAGTTTCCGGAGCACCGCTCTGTGGAGGGTGCTGTCATCGCAGGTGGGGCGGGCCTAAGGAAGGGGGCTGGAGGCGGGGACCCTGCCACCAGGAGACGTCGAGCCCAGGGGCCTTTTCAAAGTTCTTCTGGGCCAGCGGCGCAACCATCCTTTGGGTGTATTAGGCAGAGTTTTGCTTCAGGAGGACCTGTGTCTAGTCCCCTCAGCCCCAAGACAGTCAGCTCACGGGCCCAGGCCTGCCCAGGCTTTGAGGATAGGGCAGCAGCCAGCCACCAAGGCCCGAGGGGAGCAGAGTCAGCGTTCTCTTTCCGGGATCTGTGCTTCGCGCTGGCGTAGAGGCGACTGAGAGTGCTGTGCAGTGTGCCGTCCGTCTGCTTCAGGTGGACAGGAGCGTGACTCCCTCCCGCGCAGCGTGCACGCGTTGCTTTCTGGGTTCCCTCCCGTTTAGTCTGTTGTGCAGCGTTGGGCAGGGGTCCTCGTCCTAGAGTGGCTTCTCGTGGATCGTTTCACAGAGTCGTGTGTGTCTGTTCATCCTACCTGCTCACTTCCCCCAGCCCCTCGCTTCCCTCTCGGTGACCAAGAGGCACTGCGCTGTGTTGTCAGGCCACCTCTGTTTGGTAGAGAAGTCCATTTGCATCCGCTTTTAGAATCTGCCCCCAAGTGGCGTCATAGGGATTTGCATCCGCTTTTAGAATCCGCCCCAAGTGCCGTCACAGGGGCTTGTCTGTCTTTGTCTCACGCCGCTTCGTGTGACCATCTCTACCCCCTTCCTTGTTGCTGGACACGGTGTGATGTCATCCTTTATGACTAACATTGCTCTGCGTGTGTGTTCCCCGTCTTTTTGCCCATTCATCTGTCCTTACCCACTTATGCTTCTTCTGTGTCTTGGCTCTTGTGCGTGGTGTTGCCATGAACATTGGGGTGCGCCTGTCTTTAAAATTATGGTTTTCCCTGGATCTGTGCCCAGGAATGGGATTGCTGGGCCCTATGGCACTTCTCTGCTAAGTTAAATGAATGTTTGTCCTCATCAGCTTTGTAGATTTGCTGACTTTCATCCCCACCAACAGCTGGGAGGTTTCTTTTCCCTCCATTCCCTCTCTAACATTCATTGTCATAGGTTTTCTAGGCTGACTGTTCTGATGTGTGTGAGGCGATGCCACTTCTGACTCAGTTCTCCAATACTTCAGATGCTATCTTTCATGTGCTTCGGGGCCATCTCCACGTCTCCTGTGGAGAAAGGTCCATTCAAGTCTTGTGCCCCTGTTTGATTGGGTTGTTTCTTTGATACTGAGGTGCATAGGCTGTGTATATTTTGGAGAGAAGTTCCTTGTGGGTGTCTGTTTGCACAGATCAGTTCCATTACGACGTTTGTCTTGTTGCGTTTATGGTTCCTTCTACTGTGCCGGTGCTTTAAAGGGGAGCTCGGTCGAGTCCAGTCGCTCAGTCATGTCCGACTCTCTGCGACCCCATGAACAGCAGCACGCCAGGCCTCTCTGTCCATCACCAACTCCCGAAGTTTACTCAAACTCATGTCCATTGAGTCAGTGATGCCATCCAGCCATCTCATCCTCTGTCATTCCCTTCTCCTCCTGCCTTCAATCTTTCCCAGCATCAGGGTCTTTTCAAATAAGTCAGTTCTTTCCATCAGGTGGCCAAAGTATTGGAGTTTCAGCTTCAACATCACTCCTTCCAACGAATATTCAGGACTGATCTCCTTTAGGATGGACTGGTTGGAGCTCCTTGCAGTCCAAGGGACTCTCAAAAGTCTTCTCCAACATCACAGTTCAAAAACCCTCAGTTCTTCGGTGCTCAGCTTTCTTCACAGTCCAACTCTCACATCCATACATGACCACTGGAAAAACCATAGCCTTGACTAGATGGACCTTTGTTGACAAAGTAATGTCTCTGCTTTTTAACATGCTGTCTAGGTTGGCTATAACTTTCCTTCCAAGGAGTAAGCGTTCTTTAATTTCATGGCTGCAGTCATCATCTGCAGTGATTTTGGAGCCCCCCAAAATAAAGTCTGACACTGTTTCCACTGTTTCCCCATCTATTTCCCATGGAATGATGGGACCAGATGCCATGATCTTCGTTTTCTGAATGTTGAGCTTTAAGCCAACTTTTTCACTCTCCTCTTTCACTTTCATCAAGAGGCTCTTTAGTTCTTCTTCACTTTCTGCCGTAAGGGTGGTGTCATCTGCATATCTGAGGTTATTGATATTTCTCCAGGCAATCTTGATTCCAGCTTGTGCTTCTTCCAGCCCGTTTCTCATGATGTACTCTGCATAGAAGTTAAATAAGCAGGGTGACAATATACAGCCTTGATGCACTCCTTTTCCTATTTGGAACCAGTCTTTTGTTCCATGTCCAGTTCTTAATGTTGCTTCCTGACCTGCATACAGATTTCTGAAGAGGCAGGTCAGGTGGTCTGGTATTCCCATCTCTTTTAGAATTTTCCACAGTTTATTGTGGTCCACAGAGTCAAAGGCGTTGGCATAGTCAATAAAGCAGAAATATATGTTTTTTTCCTGGCATTTTCATGCTTTTTCGATGATCCAACAGATGTTGGCAATTTGATCTCTGGTTCCTCTGCCTTTTCTAAAACCAGCTTGAACATCAGGAAGTTCACGATTCACATACTGTTGAAGCCTGGCTTGGAGAATTTTGAGCATTACTTTACTAGCATGTGAGATGAGTGCAATTGTGCGGTAGTTTGAGCATTCTTTGGCATTGCCTTTCTTTGGGTTTGGAATGAAAACTGACCTTTTCCAGTCCTGTGGCCACTGCTGAGTTTTCCAAATTTGCTGGCATATTGAGTGCAACACTTTCACAGCATCATCTTTCAGGATTTGAAATAGCTCAACTGGAATTCCAGTACCTCCACTAGCTTTGTTCATAGTAATGCTTCCTAAGGCCCACTTGACTTCACATTCCAGGAAGTCTGGCTCCTGGTGAGTGATCACACCATCATGATCATCTGGGTCATGAAGATCTTTTTTGTACAGTTCTTCCGTGTATTCTTGCCACCTCTTCTTAATATCTTCTGCTTCTGTTAGGTCCATACCATTTCCGTCCTTTACTGTGCCCATCTTTGTATGAAGTGTTCCCTTGGTATCTCTAATTTTCTTGAAGAGATGTCTAGTCTTACCTGTTCTATTGCTTTCCTCTATTTCTTTGCATTGATCACCGAGGAAGCCTTTCTTATCTCTCTTTGCTATTCTTTGGAACTCTGCATTCAAATGGGTGTATTATTGCTTTTCTCCTTTGCTTTTTGCTTCTCTTCTTTTCATCGCTTTTTGTAAGGCCTCCTCAGACAACCATTTTGCTTTTTTGCATTTATTTTTCATGGTGATGAGGTCCCATTTATTTATTTTTATTTTTCATGATTCTAAGAGGTGGGTCAAACAAAAACTTGCTGCATTTTATGTCAAAGTGTGTTCTGCTTTTCCCCTTAAGAGTTTCATATTTTCTGTCCTTTGATTTAGGTCCTTAATCTATTTGGAGTTTATTTTTCTGTATGCTGTTAGGCAGTATTCTAACTTCATTCTTAAAAAACCTGCACACTGTTCTTCATAGTGGCTGCTACTAATCCACCTTTTCTCTAGCAGTGTGGGAGGGCTCCCTTCTTCCCACACTTCCTCCAGCGTTTATTGCCTGCCAGCGTTTGGACAGTGGTCACTGTGAGCCACGTGAGGAGCGCCTCATTGCAGTTTTGGTTTGCATGTCTCTAACAGTGATGTGAACATCTCACGTGATTCTTTTAAAGGGTGTGAGTTAAACTTACCTCTTGAAATTGGCCACTTGAGTGCCTGCCTTGCTTTGAACTTTTTTTCAGTGACACCTAGGACGTTTCTTAAAGGCAAGTGTCTTACCTTCAGCCCCTTGACCCTTGTGCATTAAATGCCCCGCAGCGCGGCTTTTCACGGTGTTGGTAAATTAAAAGGCCAGGAGGGGGCAGCACTGCTCCCCTTTTTTTTCCTCCCTGTAATTTCCTTGTTATTTTATGTTGGGATATTGTTGGTTCCGATGTGTTTGTTTCAGCTGTGCAGATACATGGTTCAGTTATGCACAGATGTTTATCTATTCTCTTTGGGTTCATTTTCACATATAGGTGATTACAGTGTGTTCATCAACTTTCCTATGCTATTCACCAGTTACGTTTTGATCATCTGATATATATTTCTGTGTATATGTTAATTCCAAACTCCTAACTTCCCCCACTTGTTTCTGAAGGCTTGGGACTCTGCAGAGGGCAGCAGGCACCCCAGGTCCACCGTGGGGTGCCTGCCATCTGCTCCTGGCTCCCTCAGCCCCAGGATGCTCAGCCTTGGTGTCCAAGCCAATCAGACTCCAGGGATGGGACACCAGCCCAGGTCACTGTGGCCTGATGGGAATAGAATCAGCATTTCTTGTTACATATTCTTCTGTTTTTACCCTATGGTTTGAACTGGAGTATACAGGTGAATCACGATCTTGTGGGGCTTTTTTCCTTTTCAGCCCAATGCAACTTGATTTTCTTGGTGACTGGAAGTTTCTTTCCTAAATCTGTGAGGCTGTATTTCTTTGGGAAGGAGCTTCATCTGTGTCTATTTTTAGGTTGCACCTAGAGGTGATATCACATGATGCGTGGGTCTCCCTGTCTCCCTTACTTCGCTTGGAATGGTCGTCTCTACTTTATTCCCTGTGGCTGGACTCGGCGCTATTTCCCACTCCCTTATTGCTGAGAAACATTGCATTGTGTACATGTACCCAGTCTGTTTCTATTCATCTGTAATTTCTACATTTAGCTTGCTTCCCAGACTTGACTATTGTACCTTGTTGGGCCAAGATTGCATGGGTTCCATGTCTTTTAAATTTTTTAAAAAATTAAAAAAAGTGTTGTCCCTTACATTACCAAGTGTGTGACAGAATGGTTATGTGGTGCCGCCAAACTGTGGTCAGGTTCATGACCCTGAAGGGGCACTGTCATCTACCTCTACAAAGATTGAACTACGGCCACTGAAGCTGCTGACCTTCAACATCCCTGAAAGGAGTTCAGGGTGGAAATTAGAAATGGGGCACTCTGCGCTCCAAAAAAAAAAAAGACAAAAAAAAAAAAAACAAAAAAACAAAACTGCAGAAGAGGCCTTCAGATAGTTGGACACTTTTGGGAGGAGATTTTTATGACCCTGATTCTTGTGTATTCTCAAATGCTAGAGAAACACTAGCATTGCTGACAGTGACAGCCACTTGGCTGTTAAGAAAAAAGTTTACAGGTAAAGTCAAAATACAGTAGCTATGAAAATAACTAGACGGCACCATGGTGTGATTTCAGACAAGTCCTTGTGTCACTGAGAACTGAGTTTTCTGAGCATCAGACGTAGGTGCCGTCAGCCGTTCTGAGAGCCGTGTCCGCCAGTAGCAGGTGACTCAGCTCAGTCCAGTCACTCAGTCGTGTCTGACTCTTTGCGACCCCATGAACTGCAGCACACCAGGCCTCCCTGTCCATCACCAACTCCCGGAGGTCACTCAGACTTGCATCCATCGAGTCAGTGATGCCATCCAGCCATCTTATCCTTGGTCGTCCCCTTCTCCTCCTGCCCCCAATCCCTCCCAGCATCAGAGTCTCTTCCAATGAGTCAGTTTTTTGCATGAGGTGGCCAAAGTACTGGAGCTTCAGCTTTAGCATCATTCCCTCCAAAGAAATCCCAGGGCAGATCTCCTTCAGAATGGACTGGTTGGATCTCCTTGCAGTCCAAGGGACTCTCAAGAGTCTTCTCCAACACCACAGTTCAAAAGCATCAATTCTTCGGCACTCAGCTTTCTTCACAGTCCAACTCTCACATCCATACATGACCACAGGAAAAACCATAGCCTTGACTAGACGGACCTTAGTCAGCAAAGTAATGTCTCTGCTTTTGAATATGCTATCTAGGTTGGTCATAACTCTTCTTCCAAGGAGTAAGTGTTTTTTAATTTCATGGCTGCAGTCACCATCTGCAGTGATTTTGGAGACCCCCAAAATAAAGTCTGACACTGTTTCTACTGTTTCCCCATCTATTGCCCATGAAGTGATGGGATCGGATGCCATGATCTTTGTTTTCTGAATGTTGAGCTTTAAGCCAACTTTTTCGCTCTCCTCTTTCACTTTCATCAAGAGGCTTTTTAGCTCCTGTTCACTTTCTGCCATAAGGGTGGTGTCATCTGCATATCTGAGGTTATTGACATTTCTCCTGGCAATCTTGATTCCAGCTTGTGTTTCTTCCAGTCCAGCGTTTCTCATGATGTACTCTGCATGTAAGTTAAATAAGCAGGGTGACAATATACAGCCTTGACATACTCCTTTTCCTATTTGGAACCAGTCTGTTGTTCCATGTCCAGTTTTAACTGTTGCTTCCTGACCTGCATACAGGTTTCTCAAGAGGCAGGTCTAGAACCTTACTTTTTAAAGGTCTCTTCTTGTAACTTTTAACTGTTATATTCCTTGTTTAGGCAAGGAAATTGCTCTGGATCATATGTTGACAAGAAAAGAAAAACAAATATGTAATGACCAATAGCCATATTAAAAGTTAAGACCTACGTTGATAAACCTAGACAGCTGGCTACCTGGCTACATGTCCCTGCAAGGCCAGACCCCAGGGCCATGATGGGCCGCCCCTCCTCTCTCCCACTGGTGAGAAACTCCCTAACGGAAGGATCCTCCCATATCCGTGGGACCAACGACAGCACACTTCGCCAGCTAAAGCAGCCCCACCCCAGCCACGTAGGACATATCAGCCCGAGCGACACCTCGACCTAACCACCTATCCGAACCCTCGTCCGCTAACCGTACCTTTTTTGGGCGATCTAGCCTGACCATCCCTTGCAACGAACGCATATAAACCACTTCCCAGCACAGTCCGGGCGCGGACTTCCTCAACCTGCCTCGTTCGGGTCCAGGAACCTCGCCGGGAGTGCTTCGCCATTAAAGCCTGTTAGACACTCTTTTTGGTGTCCTGGTCATCTTTTACCTAACAGTCCCCTCAAAGTGTTAAGTCTAAATTAGGATTCAGGCTCAATTTCAGGCTTATTTTTTTCTAGTTTATGTATCAACGTTCAGGCTGTTATTCCTGCAGCTATTTCTGGGTCTGAATGGCTCCATCCCTTTGGACAGGACGACCGAAGCAGCGACCCTATCTGGACCACAATCAAAATCGTCATCAAGTGTAACTTGGTTCTTACCCTTTCTTTGGCCCCTGGTTACAGCAACCCTTTTACTGATCTGTGGCCTCTGTTTTCTTAAGCTACCTGTTATGACTTGTCTCCTCCAGATGACAGCATATTCATTTCAAGATGACAATGATGCAGAGAGAAAACTCACAGCCCCGAAGAGACCACAGCCACTCCTCTGAACAGATCCTCCGGGAGTAACCACAAAAGTCACCCTGGGGCCCTTAATAAAACTGGGCGGGAGCTCCGTGACATCGATTAGATAGGGTCTATGAAAACCATGTCAGCATTGAAGTTATGAAAGACTGACCATCTGTCTCATCACCCCAGTAGATATTTCTTGGAGTTCATGTCTCTCGAGGAAAATTTGAAGCAGGAGAAAGATGGGTCCCTGGGTTGAACAGCTGGTGATCATCAAACAGACCAAAACTGAGACAAGAACAAGAACGAGACCTATCTCCCTTTCTCCATCGATCTGGAGGGCGTAAAGTGATGGGGGAATTGGTTGCAGTGAAGAGAAAATAAGAAGGAGGAGTGAGTTTTTCTTTTCTTTCCTGAGAACAAAGACTAAAGCGCGCGGTGAGCCGGCCCGGGCGCGCCTCGCTTCTCTCCTCTTCCTCTTTCACTGCAGCCGCTCTGCACTCTGCGTGCCGGGAGCCAGTTTGCTTTTCTGCCCCCTCGCTCTGCAGGAGCTGCACTTCACACCTGGAGCCCTTTGCTTCCCCTTACAACACCCTGCCCCTTGTAGTTACACCTCAGAAAGGAGGCTGCAGAGCCCCCGAACTGCCAGACTCCGTTCCTGGGTGACTGACGCCAGCCTGTGACTGTTCTGGGGATGATTCTAATATGTTTGTTCCTCATCATCAGCCCCTCACTGTGCGCCCTTGCCTTATATAAGCCTGCAGACTCCTCATGGGGGGACCTACCATGTCCCCCCTCCACTGGCTGATTATTGAAGCCACCTCTCTGTTGCCTCCAAGCTCTGTCTCTGTATTTTCTTATTCAGCCTCAGTGGACAAAGGAAGCGAAGATTATTGCCAGGAACACTTGTATGTTATTTTTAAGGACCCTCCACACATTCTCCTCAGTACATTGTGAATAGCAGCCCAGGGTCTCCCCCTCCTCACCTGGGTCTCTCCCTCCTCCCCCCAGCGTATCCCCCTCCCCCGCAGGGTCTCCGCCTCCCCCAGGGTATCCCCTTCCCCCCCCAGGGTCTCCCCCTCCCCCGAGGGTCTCCGCCTCCTCCCCCCAGGGTCTCCCCCTCCCCCCCAGGGTCTCCGCCTCCTCCCCCCAGGGTCTCCCCCTCTTCCCCAGGGTATCCCCTTCCCCCCCCAGGGTCTCCCTCTCCCCCAGCGTATCCCCCTCCCCCCCAGGGTCTCCGCCTCCTCCCCCCAGGGTCTCCCCCTCTTCCCCAGGGTATCCCCTTCCACCCCCAGGGTCTCCCTCTCCCCCAGCGTATCCCCCTCCCCCACAGGGTCTCCGCCTCCTCCCCCCAGGGTCTCCCCCTCTCCCCCAGGGTATCCCCTTCCCCCCCCAGGGTCTCCCCCTCCTCACCTGGGTCTCTCCCTCCTCCCCCCAGGGTCTCCCCCTCCCCCCAGGGTCTCCCCCTCCCCACAGGGTCTCCCCCTCCCCACAGGGTCTCCCCCTCTCCCACAGGGTATCCCCCTCCTCACCTGGGTCTCTCCCTCCTCCCCCCAGGGTCTCCCCCTCCCCCAGGGTCTCCCCCTCCCCACAGGGTCTCCCTCTCCCCCAGGGTATCCCCCTCCCCCCCAGGGTCTCCGCCTCCTCCCCCCAGGGTCTCCCCCTCTCCCCCAGGGTATCCCCTTCCCCCCCAGGGTCTCCCCCTCCCCCGAGGGTCTCCCCCTCCCCCCAGGGTCTCTCCCTCCTCCCCCCAGGGTCTCCCCCTCCTCCAGGGTCTCCCCCTCCCCACAGGGTCTCCCCCTCCCCCCAGGGTCTCCCCCTCCCCCCAGGGTCTCCCCCTCCCCCAGGGCCTCCCCTCCCCCAGGGTCTCCCCGCAGCTGCAGGAGGGGCTGCCCCTCCACGTCCCAATGGCCAGCGGGCCTCACCTTCAGCCTCTCTACCTTCTTCTTCTTCTCCGTCTTCTAAACAGAACATGAGAAAGGAGTCACGGTCCCGGTTCGAAGCTCAAGGCCCTGCCAGTAGCCCCCTGTCCCACCCACACATCCTCAGCCAAGGGGGCCCTGCAGGGCTCCAGGTCCAGGATCCGCCTGTGCACACCTGCCAGGGCCCAGACCCGCCTGGCCGAAGGAAGCAGGTGCAGCGTGTACTGACGAGGCTGAGCCCAGCCTGGACTGGGGGCTGCCCAGGCTGCAGAGCATGGTCTAGGGGGCCTCCTCGCTGCCACAGGAGCGGCGCTGGGGCCCTTGCCGCCCCCAGCTCAGGGCCAGCTCATTAGAAAAGACCCTGATGCTGGGAAAGATTGAAGATGGGAGAAGAAGGGGATGACAGAGCATGAGATGGTTGGATGGCATCACTGACTCAACGGACATGAGTGTGAGTAAACTCTGGGAGTTGGTGATGGACTGGAGTGCTGCAGCCCACAGGGTTGCAAGAGTCAGACATGGATGACTGAGTTGGCTGACTGACTGTTACTGGATCCAAGCTCACCCTGTTGCTACTCAACAGACCAATGAATGGGAGCTGAGGTGCTGAGGCATGGGATATGACTTTATTTGCAAAGCCAACGGACCAAGAGAATGGAAGACTAATGTCTCAAAATAACCATCTCACTGGGACCTGGACGCCAGTTTCTTTTGTAGATCAGAGATGGGGGAGGCGAGGAAATAAAAAGGCCTCTTCCCTGTTCACCCGAAACACTGCTGACTGACTATATCCCAATATAAAGTAACACATTTAAAGTTTGAAAACCAGAAAAAATAAAAAGTCCGTTCCTCTTGCAAATATCTCCTAGAATGGCCTGCCTCAAGGACGGCATGTGTTAATTCTTCTTTCCTACCATTCACAGGTTGACAGGGTTCTGAACAAAGGCACTTTAGCAGTCAGGCAGATGGGCGGGATTCTCTGAGGCAGATGATTATGTATGATTATAATAACAAAAGCAAAGGAAAGCAAGTCCAAGAAGCAGTTCCAGCATGGAGTCAGAATCGCCTCCTCCCTGCGACAACTCAGGGAAAATGGCATAAGAGTCTTCCTGTTCCTCTTCAGCTTGTGCGTGCTCCAGCCCAGGGGCTCGCACAGAAAGGTGGAGGAGAGGGAGCCGTGAGATCACAGAGGCCTGGCAATTCTTAAAAGGGTGTGACCTTTCCATTTTAAAGGCAGTTTTCCTATTCTCCTCTCCGTTCTCATTTTTGTTTGTTTTCTAAGAGACATGGTTTCCTCTCTAGAAGAACAAACTTACGAGGTAATTTGAGTTACTCATTGTGGTAAGCCTCTTTACCTTCTGGGGTCGTCTTTCTCCTCCTCAAATCTCTGCCCAAGTCCCGTGGGTCCCAAGGAGCAGGGCCTACTCCCTGCCTGCCTTGGGCTCAGCCTGTGCTCCGACAACCAAAACGTCCCTGCAGTGGCCCCACGCAGGTCTCACTAGCTTAGGGCCCTGACCTGTCACCCAGAGCACGCAGGCAGGTCTGGACGTGAGGCTCGGATCTGGCTTCTCTCCACCACTGCTCTTTCTGTAGCTGCGCCAACCCACTCCTTGAGGCCCCAGAGGCTGTGACCCCAGTGCTGATGGCTTACAGCAAAGGACCCTCTCAGACTGACAGCCACATCCTTGCCCCACCTCTGATTCAGCTTCACTTCCTGCTCTGGGCTCCCTTCTGGTTAGGATTCCCACTCAGCTCAGGGTCCCCTCAGGACCACCTCTAGAGAGAAAAGCCTCATTTCCAGGGAGGAAAGGCCATGTTCTCACACAGGACAGAAGGTCAGAAAGGAACTGATGGACAGAGCACCCACCTCCTCTTACCCGACGGTTTTCTGGAAAAATTCGAAGTGAGTCTGTTTGAACCTGGGCTGGAGCTGCATTGTTGGGCACATAGCGACCTTGAGGCAGGAGATAGGGTAAAGCAATCTGAGATTGATTCTGCGTGGACTAAAACGGCAGATGAGAATAGTGGGGCAATTAAGGGAGGAGGCTGGGCCCTGCCCAGACCGCGTATTTCTTTCTCAGGAGACCTCGCTGACCACGCATGTGCAGAAAGGCTCCCAGGAAGTCACAAGGGGAGAGACGTCAAGGGATGCCCCACCCACAGGCCTTAGCAGTAGAGTCTGTCTTGGCTAAGAGATGCATGCACACACATGGGAGGACCCTGAGATATGCCCGTTATAGGCTGTGAGCCAGGGAAATGATTGGCCAAAGGGAATCCAGAGACACGCCCCACAAAAGTAGCTCAAGTTGCCGCAGGGGGAGAACTCAGCCCTCTCTCTCTGGATCCATCCGTGTGTGTGTCCACACGCGACATGCTGGTTTTCCTCCTGACGAGCACTCTCCTTGCTTTGCTTCTTTCCATCTTCGTGGAGGTTCTTTCCCGCAGAGCAGAAGGGCCAGGGCTCTCGTCCTTGCCCACTGATCTCGGGTCAGAGCTCGGTGCTCTCACTGCTGTGGCCTGGCCTCAGTCTCTGCCTGGGAACCCAAGCCCCGCTTCAAGCCACTGTAGGCCAAGGCCACCCGAGATCAGCCTAACTCAGCCCAAATTTGTCCCTGGCTCTCATCCTTTCAGGATACACTTAACACAAGACACTCTTCTTCAAGGCAAATGAAATGAGTGCTGTCCTACATGGCTCACGGTTTACTGGGAGAATTTGGCTTGTTCACGGACACACACACACACCACCCTCCTCACACACAAGGCATAGATATTTCATGTGTTCTAAAAAGGCAGCTTTTACCTTTGGGGAGATAACCCAGAAGCATGGTTCTCAGGTAAGGCTTTGGGGAACCTGGTAGACTTAGTTATTTTTATTCTTCAACAACAGACAGAACATTCTCCTTGTAAAAAGTTAGAAGCAAATGCATAGAATGAATAGTGAAAGAAAAGAAAAGAACCCAAAACTCAACCCTAAAACTTCGTTCTGTCTCGCCCTCTTCTACGTAAATTTGAAAAGTGGGTGCTTATCACTACAAACTGTTTTCTTTGCATTTGCAGGCATATCAAAATATATGCAAGTGTATCTTTTTCATGAATATTACTGCACTGCCTCAGGGTGCAGAATACATTTTTCACCAAATATGTCAAAGGATCTTAACATCTGTATGTAGACTTCTGTATGTAGATTTATCTTATTCTTTTGAATTGCTTTATAATTTTCCAGTGTATGGCTGAAACATAAATTAACCATAACCTTGCTGAAGCTGAAGCTCCAATACTTTGGCCACCTAATATGAAGAACCAACTCACTGGAAAAGACTCTGATGCTGGGAAAGATTGAAAGCAGGATGAAAAGGGAACAATGAGGATGAGGTGGTTGGATGGCATCACTGACTCGATAGACATGCATGAATCTGAACAAATTCCAGGAGATGGGGAAGGACAGGGAAGCCTGGCATGATGCGGTCCATGGGGTCACAAAGAGTCAGACACGACTTAGCAACTGAGCCACTACTGACAGATCTGGGGTTGGTTAGTGTGTTGCTGATATAGACAGTGCCAAGTGAGTGAATGTCTTTGCTTGGAACATAATAACTGTATTTGTGAGTTTTTTTTTTAGAAAGGGACTTAGTATGTCAAAGGATATCCTCATTAAAATTTTCAGAACTACTGAAAGTTAAGATCGATAGTGGTGGCATCAATTTCCACCCTCGAAAATAGTGCATGGTGTTCTGTTTTGCCACAGCCTGTCTCAGAAAGCCACTAAAGCACTCCATGCCATCAGCATCTTATTCTGATTTAATTCTTTTAACTTGTTGCTTAGACTAACCAAATGTCTCTTTGGGATGTAGAAACTACAGTCCTATATCTTTTATTGGTTTCCTTTTTTGGACGGTTACAATTTTCTTCTCGACTTTTTCCTGTGTGTTGAGGGCTCCCTTGTCTAACCTCTTTTTCCTAGTTGCTATGGCTTAAGTTTGTGATTGAATCAACTAATTTTTTTTTTTTTCCTCATGGATTCAGGACTTTGTGTCATGGCAGACAGATCTTTTTCTTTCTGAGATTATAATTATCTACCTTTTTACACTTAAATATTGATCCATCTGGAAACTTAAAGTAATGTAAAGAGGTTAAAAATCAATAATATTGAATGCTTGCTTCAAACAAAAATTGTGCCCCCCTTCCATAATATGGAATTTAATGGAAATATGGCTGCCCAATCAAGGACTGCATTTTCTAATTCCTTTGACTTACACGTGTGGCCATGTGGCCAGTAGTCAATACAAAATGTACACGGGGGTGACGTGTGTCACCTGTAGGCCAAGACCTTAAGAAGTTCTCTGTCCCATCGCCATCTGGACTCCGGCAACAGAAGAGGCCGTTTGGATGCGACGCCAGAAGCTGGCAGGACCCTGAGTCCCTGACTTACAGGGGTCAAGACAGCCACTCACTGACCAGGAGGGAACACCAACAGTGACTGGTACACGAGTGAGAATCAGACTCTCGTTGTGATGAGCCATAAGGGTTGGGGATTATTTATTAAAGTGGCCAGTGTGGCTTCAGTAACACGGAATCCAGACAGGAGCTGACGGCCCCTCAGCACTTGTGTCTGAGCACACTTCATTGTACTCAGTGAGCACTCTGCCCGCGGTCACTGAGCAGGACATGTTAGTTGCACACTGTGTGTGAAGGGTCGGGAAGGGGGTGTCTGAGCACACTTGGCTGTATTCAGTGAGCCCTCTGCCCGCGGTCACTGAGCAGGACATGGTAGCTCCATACTGTGTGTAAAGGGCCGGGAAGGGGTGTGGTAACTGCACCTTAAAGTGAAGATTCTATTTCGTGCACGCGTGTCAGCTGCATCACCTGACTGGACCGCGGAAAACTCTGAACATAAACAGCAGTGGTGTATGAAACCAGTCCTGGCTCATTTTAACTCATCTCTTAATAAGACGACTTCATTTAAAGTAAGGCGTCCAGTGCAAACTTAAGGCAGGTGGTATGCCGGGATGACAGCAGGAGCCAGTTCTGGCTGCTGGAGACAGAACTCATGGTTGTGCAGGGAGGTTATCAATGACCTCTATTAAGGGAGATGGGCTTCATCTGTGAATGTGAACGGATAACCCAAGATCACATCTGGAGGAATACACGAAGAAGGAGGAGACGAGCTAATAAAACACCCAAAGTGACTGAACAACAAATATTTGGCAATTAGGTTGAGACTGAATTAAAAATATTCAGGCCTGATAGTATACAGTTGTTTCTCTTAGCTGCCCAGTATCAGACAAAGTGTGCAAATGCTTGATTCTTCGTGGAACTGCTTTGAAAATCAAGCTGTTGCCCTGCAAAGTTATTGAGCTAGTTTGTAAAACTGACTAGTTTCTGAATAGAGTCCTCTGCTCTTTTCTGTTGCAATTTGTTCAAAATCAGTATGAATAATCAAAATGTTTGGTGAAGGGAACACCATAGAATCATAAAGTATTGAAGACTTTAGCAAAATGGAATTCCTGGAAACATGGAATATAAACAGGAAGTAATTGAACTCGTCGCTGCAGAAGTGAGGGACGAAAATGGCAAAATCAAATAAGAGGAGTGCAGTGACCCGCCTGAGCTTCCATGACTGTGGTTTGAAATTTCATAACTTGTGAGAACAATTTTTGAATGAGCTTCCATTTGAGGGTAAGTTTACATTCTGTAATGAACAGAATGAAGCTGAAAAGCCCTATTATTTTGTGACACCTCTGTTTTGTTTGGCAAAGTGTTTAAGACAATCAGAAATGGAGACTACCCTGTTGAGGAGCTCTGTGTTATAAAATATTCATCTAAGGATGAGTCTTAATGGAATAAAATGATATGATGAAAATATTTGGACTGAAATATTTGAACATTTCCATACACAAAAGCATAATTATGTACCTCCACTGAGAATTTTCCTGAGCTTACCAGGCATCTCAACATATGTAGAAAGAGTTAATTTTTTCAACAAAATATGGGCTACAGAGAAGAGTTTTTTGAAAGTGTCAATAAATTTCAATTTATTAATGATAAAATGCAATCTTGGGGACTATTATCATTTTATGACAACTGAAAATAATGGGAACACGTTTATAATTAAAGTCACCGAAGGAAAGGGGAGAGACAACGTGGCAGAAAAACATTTGAAGAAATAAAGGCTAAAGTGTTTCCAAACATGATGGAAAATATCAAGCCACAGGCCCTGAGTGCTTAAAGATATCTAAGAAGATTGAATAGAAAAAAAACACACACACATATAATCTCATCATACTAAAATTGCTGAAAAGCAGTAATAAAAAATATTAAATGAATATAGAGGGGAAAAGGCATATTCCGTAGAGAAGCTCGATGAGAAAGTGGAGACCGAGCCCAGCAGCGCCGCCTCAGGCAGACGACGCAACGGCGCCCTTAAAGTGTTGGGAGAAAAGCGCCTTCTCGGCTTGGAAACCTGCGTCCGCTTAAACCATTCTTCAAAAATGGAGAGAAAATAAAGGTACTGTTCAATTCATGGTCAAAGAAGAAATCACAAGGGAAATAGGAGCTTATTTTGGAGTGAACGATAATGAACATCTCTCATAAAAAAATTTTTGTGGATACAGTTAAAATAGTAGCTAGAAGGAAGTTTTTAACCAATTGGAAAAATGGCAAATTCCTTACAAAACAAACATACCAAAATTGACCCAGGAAGAAAAATAAATTTTAATGGCCTTCAATTTGTTAAAGAAAGTGAATCTGAAATAAAAGCCCTTCTCAGAAAAACTCCACACCCAAAGACTTCACTAGTGAATTCTACCGAACATTTGATAAGAAATGAAAACATGATGTCAACCATTCATCATACATTTCAGAAGACGGAAGAGGAAGAGCATTTATCGGTTGTTTCCTGAGGGTCGTATGACCCTGACACCACGGCCTGAGAAAGGCATTACAGAAAAGGGATTGTAGACCAACATGCCTCCTGAGCGCAGGGACAGACATCACCGACAAAACACCAACAAAAGCAGCAATCTACGAAGACAGTGACCTGCCGTGACCAAGTGCGAGGCAGTCTAGGGGTGCAGGGTCAGAATAAAATGGTTCCATGTTATTCTAGGGGTGCAGGGTCAGTATGAAATGACTTCATGTAAGTCGATTTGAAAACATCACGGACAAAACACCAACAAAAGCAGCAATCTACGAAGACAGTTACCTGCCGTGACCAGACGTGAGTTAGGGTTAGGGGTGCAGGGTCAGCATAAAATGGTTCCATGTTATTCTAGGGGTGCAGGGTCAGTATGAAACGGCTCCATGTTATTCTAGGGGTGCAGGGTCAGTATAAAAGGGTTCCATGTAAGTCGAATTGAAAGAGTCACTCAGTGTGAGTTGTCACATTCCACAGACTAAAATAGAAAAATAGACACGATAATCTCAGTTGACAGACAGAAATTGGACAAAATTTAGTACCCATTCCTGTTAAAACATGCCAGAAAACTAGAAGTAGAAAGGGGCTTCCATCATCTGAGAGAAGATGGCGATGAAAAGCTTCCAGGCCATCGTTATACCTGATGAAATACTGATTGCATTCCGTATGAAGCTGACAGCAAGGCAATGAGGCCACTATGCTTTCCTAGATTTTCCTGGGTGTTTTAAGCCTGTACAATAAGGTAAGTAAGAGATAGAGTTTATGTAGGGAGAAATAAAATGGTCTTTATGTGATCCTGACATAACTGCATAGATTAAAAAATACTGAAAAAACTACAAAAATCCACATGAATAAGTGAACCTAAAAAGATTACACATAATAAGGTAGGTATACCGAAACCAATTGTATTTTTATGTACTAGTGAAAAAAAAATGAAAAAGCGGTTCAAAGTATTTACAGTGCTAAAAAATTAATATGTTTATAAAGTGAATCCATGTGTATCTATAAGATACTTCTGGAACACATGAAATAAGATAATAGGTAAGAGACAAACCATGTTCACAGATTGGAGGATTTCATATCGCTAATATATCTGTTTTCCCCAAAAGACTTACCATGACCCAGTTATGATCCCAGAAACCTTTTTTATTTTTTGATACAAGGACAAGTGATTCTAAAATTAGTATCTAAATGCAAAGAGCCTATAACAGCCGAAATAATTCAGGAAAGAGGGAAAGTGCTGGTAACTTAGCCAATTTCCATGATTAATGTGAAGCTTCAATATGATTGATACAGTGTGGTATCCATTTTATTACAGAAAAACAGATAATAGAGCCACACATAAACTGTCACTTGGTTCTCTGACAGAGGTGCCAAGTTAGTCCCTCTGGTGAAAGGACAGTCTTCTCACTGAAGATGCTGGGAAACTGGATAGCTGTAATGGGAAGAAAACGAGCCTCTGCCCATGCTCCCCACAAACAGAGGTCTGTGATTCATATGTGATATAATATAGAATGTAAATATAAAACTATTTGCTTTGAGAAGAAAATATAGATGATTTTTTGTAATCTTGGATTAGGCAAAGATTTCTCAGAAAATACTAACCATAAAAAAAGAGATAAATTTGATGCCAAGACTTTAAAAACTTCTGTTCATCAAAATACACCATTAAGAGAATGCATAGAAAAACCCCAGACTAGGAGAATAAATAATAGTGACACTTTACACAATAATGCATATGAGAAGTACAATGAAAATAGTATTTCATTTTAGAGTATGATACATTAAATATCTGAATTCCAGGCATAAACTACTAATGATGAAATGAAAGGACAAATAATTGGAAAGTTATGCTTGATTGTATAGACTATAATAAAGATGAAAACACTTCTTAATTTAGTAAAAATATTTTAATGTGAGACATTAATTTTTCTCAGGATATTTTAAATAACATTTAAAAACAGTATTTACAAGCCAAGGAAACATGCCTTTGTTTTTAGTTTATTGACTATTCTTAATAGTGCATTTTCATCAGATTGGATTGGGCCAATCAGGAATTCTATAATTGGTCTTTGATTTGTTAGTGGCTATTCAAAGGCTATGGTTTTTCCAGTGGTCATGTGTGGATGTGAGAGTTGGACTCTGAAGAAGGCTGAGTGCCAAAGAACTGATGCTTTTGAACTGTGGTGCTGGAGAAGACTCTTGAGAGTCCCTTGGACTGCAAAGAGATCCAACCAGTCCATTCTGAAGGAGATTAGCCCTGGGATTTCTTTGGAAGGACTGATGTTGAAGCTGAAACTCCAGTACTTTGGCCACCTCATGCGAAGAGTTGACTCATTGGAAAAGACTCTGATGCTGGGAGGGATTGGGGGCAGGAGGAGAAGGGGGCGACAGAGGATGAGATGGCTGGATGGCATCACGGACTCGACGGACGTGAGTCTGAGTGAACTCCGGGAGTTGGTGATGGACAGGGAGGCCTGGCGTGCTGCGATTCATGGGGTCGCAAAGAGTCGGACACGACTGAGTGACTGAACCGACTGACTGACCAATTTAAAGTAACTTTCAAAAAAAGGTTAAGAATACTGGGATAAAAATTAGACCATGAGCAGCTCCAAATACCATCACAAGAAACATAATCTTGAAAAACGTCCTGAAGATGTACGCTTTAGCCGCAGACAGGACACACACCCCTATTATTGTTGAAACCGCACTTTGTAGCACAGGGTACCCTAACAGGTACAGCGCCTCAATGGCTTTGTGGTTTGCTGAGGGCTCTGCACTGGAGACAAATGCATAGGAAATGTGAGCAGCAAAGTCAAAAGAAAACCCTATACAGATGACAAGATTAATCATGGATATGGAGTCAAGGTTGACATTCCAGAAGGCCATAAAACCCGTGACGCCCACAATCACAGAAGCAATAGCGAAAGTTACCCACAAAGAGCACAGGGGATGAGGAATTAGTAATAAGGAAACGATGAACATAGCTGCTGACGCAACAGCCACATTCCGAACAGTGTTTTCTACTATTGCAGAAAACTGGTCAAAATATATGAATGCGGGGTTGTACACCATCAGGGGCACGGCGCACTTCTCAGCCATGTCTCGGAACTGGAGTAACATCAGCTTCTTATTGGTTGAAGAAGAAATGCCCATGCTTTGAATGAAGGCCCGGGAACAAACGATCTCCTGTGACGATGTTATGTTAATATCATATGCAAAAAGTGGAAATTCCATTAAGAAAGTGGGAATAGTGCTTAGAAACACGGTCTTATCATTTACATCCTGACGGAGGTTTTCCATGTAATTTACATATTCTCGTAACCAAAACTCTGTCAGGTTCTCATCTACATACTCACTGTTTTCAAAGTCCGCCAGACATTTCTCCAGTCTTTGCCTCGCATCTTTATCCCAGTAGTCAAGAACCCCAGTAACGATTACCATAACCCTGGGGCCATAAGTGGAAAAATGTTCATCTTCTACATTAAAATATGGTGTGATGTAGGAGTCGTCACTTGCCAAGTTTCGGAGGTCTAAACCTTCCTCCACTCGGAAACACCCATATATACTAGTTATGATGTACGAAACGTATAGGAGCACTACAAAAATCTTGGACTTGGTGCTTGTGAGCAAAGGACCAAAATAGTCTCTAAAGAACAGATTCATTGGATGGATGTTGGCTTTCCATCCATCCTGGAGGGAACTACCTGGGAGGCAGCAGGACTTTTTAAACGAGGAACAGTTTTGGCCAGGCGTTCCTGGCTTCTCCAGCCAGCGCAGACAGACCTCTTCTCTCTTCCCGTCCAGGGCCATGCACGCCCCGAAGCAGGTGATGCTGTAGAAGTAGCAGAAGAGCAGGGTGGTCCCCGTGTAGATGCAGAAGTACTGCACGGACCGGAAGGAGGACATGACTCCTGTGTAGAAGGCCAGGACGTTGGTGAGCGTGGTGATCGTAATGGACACTGCCACTTGTGAGTAGGCATCAGACATCCGCTCGCTTACGCTGTCCGCAAGGCTGGTCTTCTGCCAGGCAGAAATCATGATAAACATGTCATCGACCCCAACACCTGTTAGAGAAAGAAACAGAGTCTTCGTACTTTTTAACATCCACTAAAGATTAACCAGACCAGCTCAAACCGCTTTCTCTGCCCGTCTCTCAAGGTCTCCTTGATACTGCGGAGTCTGTGTTTGGATCCTGCTTTCTCTGACGCCTTCTCTGGTTGCCTCTGAATCCACAACACGACTCTTCACCCCTTGCTCTGTAATAACTGCGCTCTGCACACACAGCACGGTGCACTCTACTCCTAGCCACCATTCAGGTGATTCGTGAAGAGTCAGGAAACCCGGCTGCCTGCGTGTTAGGCGAAGCAGTGTTAGCCACGCATCCCTGGTTCCATCAGAACATTCGAGGGACCATTTTCTCTCATAAACCATTTTACTCTAAGGCACTAATACTGAGTTAGCATCCCGTTGTTTAAAACATGAGCTGGATTTATCTGTTCTCCAGTTAGCATCTAGCTGTCAATGTGGTATGATTTTAAAGGCACCCCATAGTTTGTACACACACACACACACACACACACACACACACAGATACATACACATGTAGTTTCCGTTAGTCTGGTTCTGATACCCAGAACGCTGTCATTCAAACTTCACTTGCCCAGGTTAAGGCATTATGTCAGTAAAGTGCAGGCACTCTTGAGATCAGAACTATGCACCAGAGCAAACCGTAAGGATCCTTTACATAGTAAGTGAATGCTAAAGTAACCAGCCTCTCTCACAGTGACGTTTCCGGACTGATCTGGAATAAAGAGGCCAGGAGTGCATTTGAGGACTCTGAAGAGGTCGCAGAAGTTTAGGAGAGGAGGGCTGCAGAGGAGGAAGGGGGTACCAGGCCGCCTGAGCACGCTGCAGATGAACTTCACTGCCCTCAAGCTGCCTACCGCTTTCACGCCTATACACCTGTTTCCGTGTGTACTGACACAAAACCAATACTTGGCACTGAATGCTGATTGAGTTTAATACCAGCCTTGGAAGATCTTCACAGACCACATGGGAAGGCACTGGGAACTGCACTTTGCCTCTAACTCGGATGCTCTGTGTGTTTGGTCTGGCAGAAGGCCTGCAGCGACGCAGGCTTGTGCAGTCCGTCACAAACTGCATCCTGACATGCCCCCACAGCCAGCTTTCTGGATTTCGCTTGCATTCAGCTGGATGAAGGGCAAGAATCCGAAGTACTAAGGCCCACAAATAAACTCACTGACATGGAACAGGTATTTAAAAACCGGCTGTATTATTTATGGAACTTGGTTCAGAAACTGTCCTCACACATTTCTTGAGCTACTGAAATCACAGCCCCCCCTCCCCACCACATGCAGCCCTACACTCACCTGTCTAGGTATATACAGATAATATGAAGGTGTTGATATCAAATCAGTTGTCTACACATCAGCTGCTTATGGCTGTGGGGACACTGAGTGTGTAAGCGTGAGTGTGTGCTAGGAAGGCACACATCCAGTGCACAGTTCCTCCCCTATCTCCCCTAGGAAACCAATTATTAATTCTTCCAAGTTGCTTACCACCCAAAATAGAAAGATATCTGCCTTCTTATACTTATTGTAAAATAAATCCTGAAAGTACAGGCAAATACAAAGAAAACCTTTAAACAACTGTAATTCTGTCAAGGATAATCCTTGCTAACATTTTAAGTATTATCTATCCGAATTTGCTCTATACAAATATATATGCACATTTGTGTATCTCTCTGTTTTAAACATCTTGTCTCATAACCAGCATTTTCCATTTAACACTTTATATCTGCCTCTTTTGAAAGACTGAATCGGATTCCAGAACTTTAGTGTGGTCTGAGCAGACCGATCCCATGTTGATAAAGGATCAGTTTGTTTCTCTTTTTCCCTGTTCTAAATCACACTAAAACGAACATGCTCATTTATTTTGTGAAAACCCATCCAATGACTAGGACAAACTCCCAGAAGTGGAGTTGGCATGTCAAAGGGACTCCATCAAAAAATTTTAAGCCTTTTGATTTGTTGCAAAGTTACATCTTAAAAGTGTACCAATTTACAAATCTCCCTCAGCAGAATATGAGAGAGTTCACTTGCATACAACCTCCCCCAAACCTTCAATCTTGCTATAATGTTCATTAATCTAATAAGAGACAAAGTATCTCACTTTTGGTTTAACTTGCATCCCTTGATGTGATTACACAAGGTCAAATATTTCTTTCTTACATTTTCAATGATCAGCATTTTGGATTCTGTGTGTGTGTGTGTGTGTGTGTGTGTGTGTGTGTGTGTGTGTGTGTGTGTGTGTGAAATGCCTGTTCGTGTCCCTGGTCTGTGTGTCTCCATTTGGGGTACCAGATTTTTCCAACTCTAAAGGCATATAATTCCATTGCGTTTTCTTTCTCTCCTGATCCCTCATTTTGGGTCTGTAGAGTCACCTGCATGTAACTATTCTGCCTGATCTAACACAGCGCCCTTCCTTTCCCACCCCGCACCCCCACATGCCCAATGTGCAGCCTCGCGCTTCGTTTTACTCACCGAGGATAAGAAACGGTGAATTCGCGACTATGAGCACAAAGGGCACCCCGACGTACAACATCAGGCCGAAGCTGCTCACCACGGCCAGGCCGGCGGAGACGACTCCAAAGACCGCGACCCACATTTTGTTCCATACACAGTCACACCTGTGAGTTTGGAGGGAAAAGTCATGGAACTTGAGTGGCAGCTTCCATACTGAAAGTCCAGCAATTTGTAACATTCTTGACTCGGACTCCTCTTCAGAGCCCTCTTGGACAATAATCCCCATAGCTGTCTGCTAGAGAACTTTAATTTCCAGACACTAGCCCCGACCAACTGAACAAAAACAAAGGGCGATGAGGGGTGGGGGGTGGGGTGGGGACAGGAAAGTTGGGAATCTGTACTTTTACCAAACTATACTGGTTGATTCTTATGCAGCGAGCCAAGCATGAATCCACCGACTGGCCTTTCAGAACTGCAAAAAGATACTAAAACATTGCAAATAGGTAATTCCATTCTGATCTCTACAGGCGTGTGAGTAGAAGCAAGCAGGATGAAAGCGCCCACGCCGAGGTATCTTCTCACCCACTTACGACTCCCATTAGCCATAAACACAGTCCCAAATACCTCCTGTATGTCAGAGCTGGTTTAATGTATATTGTGGCTAACAGAAAGAATGAAAGCCTCCTTCTGAAAGCTGTTCATGTTCTTCTCTCCTAAAGAAGTGTGCTCTGGAAAGCCTCCTTCCTAAAGTTTTCACATTCTCCTCTGCTAAAGAAGTGTGCTCTGGAAAGCCTCCTTCTGAAAGTTTTTCATGTTCTTCTCTGCTAAAGAAGTGTGCTCTGGGAAAGCCTCCTTCCTAAAGTTTTCATGTTCTCCTCTGCTAAATAAGTGTACTCTGGGAAAGCCTCCTTCCTAAAGTTTTCATGTTCTCCTCTGCTAAATAAGTGTGCTCTGGGAAAGCCTCCTTCCTAAATTTTTCACATTCTCCTCTGCTAAAGAAGTGTGCTCTGGAAAGCCTCCTTCTGAAAGTTTTTCACGTTCTCCTCTGCTAAAGAAGTGTGCTCTGGGAAAGCCTCCTTCTTAAAGTGTTCACGTTCTCCTCTGCTAAAGAAGTGTGCTCTGGGAAAGCCTCCTTCTTAAAGTGTTCACGTTCTCCTCTGCTAAAGAAGTGTGCTCTGGGAAAGAGGCTGTGTGTGTGTGTGTGTGCTCAGTCAATTCAGTTGTGTCTGACTGCTTGTGGCCCTGTGGACTGTAGCCCACTAGGCTCCTCTGTCCACGGGAGTCTCCAGGCAAGAACAGTGGAGTAGGTCGCCATGCCTTCCCTCTAGGGGATCTTCCCCACCCAGGGATCAAACCTATGTTTCCTGAGTCTCTTGCATTGCAGGCAGATTCTTTACCACTGAGCCACCGGGGAAGCCCCAGAAAAGTGGCTGCTGCTGCTGCTAAGCCGTGTCAGTCTGTCCGACTCTGTGCGACCCCATAGACGGCAGCCCACGAGGCTCTTCCGTCCATGGGATTTTCCAGGCAAGAGTATTGGAGTGGGTTGCTATTGCCTTCTCCAAGAAAAGTGGTTACTAATTGCAAAAAAAAAAAAAAAAAGTAATATATACTCCAGTTTGAATAACACAACTTATGTCTATTTCTTGGTTGGACCAACAAAAATGCGGATATAGATGCAGCATTTTAAAAAGACTGGATTTAACACTTTAACTCCCCAACAACCACAACTTAACATTTTAAAGTACTGACGACAATCTCTAGGTTTCTGTTCTACTTCATTGCCAACTGCGTCAAAACAAATGACTGATAGCTGCCTCTAGAAACGTTTAGTAGGAGAGAGAAACAGTTTGGTTCGAAGGCTAGGAAAGTCAACTATGGAAATGGAGCTGCTGATTCCCAAAGAGCAAGACTATAACTGAAGACCTTATTCATGCAAGGCCACATTAAAATAACCAAACTTTCTTATTAAAACAACTATGTGTGCCTGTATTTCACTTTTTCTCAAACTGCTGGTGCTATCTGTTAAACTCAGGGCCCCAAATCAACATAGATACAGGCACCAAAACAAAAGCATTTTGTTTTGATCACAAAACAAGATTTGATTACAACCAACACTTTCTTGTGGACTTCTCTACAGCTCAGATGGCAAAGAATTTGCCTGCAATGCAGGAGATCTGGGTTCAATCCCGGGGTCAGGAAGATCTCCTGGAGAAGGAAATGGCAAGCCACTCCAGTATTCTTGCCTGGAGAATCCCATGGACAGGGAGGCCTGGTGGGTACAGACCCTGGGTCACAAAGAGTCAGACACGATTAAGTGACTAACATCACACAATACTTGAAGAAAGAAACCAACAATACTGGTTTACAAGAGTTTAAGATAAAAATAACACAAATGAACCTTGAAATCAGAAAGGCCAACAGGATAAAGGCTACGTATGACACGCTCAGCCCTGTCTCCTCTTTCTGGTTTCTGGACTGTTGGCATGCACCTTTCAGAGGGTGGAGGGAGTGGAGCACATTATTGGCTAGAGTGGCTTGACCTCGGCTAGTCGCCGTGTCGGCTGTCTAAATGATCCTCATTTCAGTGTCCAACAGGCAGCAGAAGCTGTGAGCGCAGAGCGCCGGTGAGCACAGCTCTCTGGTCTCCAGGAAGGGCTTTGGTTGAGCAGCGTATCCGAGTGACTTAGAGAGTCTCAGAACTTTAGACTCCTGCAGTCTGGACACACAGCTCTGCAGACTCTGATCTACAGTTTGTAGGGAAGTTGCAGAATCCACGTGTCTAAACATTTCTTCATGTGATTCCAGTGCTCAGGCTGACTTGGGAATCACTGGCAGCAAAGTGACCAATCGAAACAGCTCACTAGCCACACATTAAAGATGGCGTGAGGCAGGAGGTCCCTGGCGGCACAATGGCTAGGACACCTCAGCGCTTCCACTGCCAGGGCCTGGGTTTGGCCAAAAAAAAAAGGTATAAATGGATGAAAGGAAGGATAATAGCTCTAAGATACACAGAATATTAAATACCCAGACAATAGAAGTAAGTCCTTCCTTGTCAGCAATTATTTTAAATCTAAACAGATTAAACTTCCAATCAAAAAGCAGATATTGTCAGAATGGATAAAACAGCATGATTCAACTATCTGCTATTTATAAGGGATTCACTTTAGATCCAAAGACATAAATAGATTGGTAAGAGGCCTGAACTAGATTCTCCATGTGAATAGCAGCCAAAGGGGACGGGGCGCCCGCACTGATAGCGGACAGAGCAGACTGCTCTAAAAGCTGTTAGAAGCTTTGAGACGGAAGGAGTCACGCAGTCATAAACGGGCCAATTAGCCAAGACGATGTAGCAACTATGAACATGAATGGCCCTCATAACAGCGACCCAAGATATATGAAGCAAATACTAACAGTGTTATAGAGAGAAACACATAGCTCTACTATAATAGTTGGAAAGTTCAATACCTCCCTTTCAATAATGGGTAAACATCTAGGCAGCAGATAATCTATAAGGAAAATGAAAACATACAAAATACCATAAAACTTACGAGGTGTAGTGACACCAGTGCCCAGAGGCAAGTTTATGCTGCATTAAAAACAGAGAAAAGACCTCAAACCACTTTGTGGATTTAGACCCTTGTGGAGCCAGAAAAAGAGGAGAAGACCCAACACGGAGCTGACAGGAGGGGTAAAATAAGAACATGGTAAAAGTAATCGAGAATAGGGAAATTCAGACCCTTGTGGAGCCAGAAAAGGAAGAGAAGACCCAATACGGAGCTAACAGGAGGGGTAAAATAAGAACATGGTAAATACACTGGAGAAGGAAATGGCACCCACTCCAGTGTTCTTGCCTGGAGAATCCCAGGGACAGGGGAGCCTGGTGGGCTGCCGTCTATGGGGTCGCACAGAGTCGGACACGACTGAAGTGACTTAGCAGCAGCAGCAGAGAAAACTAGCAAAGCCAAAAGTTGGTTATCAAAAAAAAAAAAATCAACAAAATGGAAAGACATTTATTTAGAGTGATAAAGGGGAAAAATACAAATAACTAAATGAGACATGAAAATGGGGAGTTCACTACTGCATTTACAGAAACAGAAAGGATTTAAGACATTACTATAAGCAACCTATGCCAAGAAACTGGATAACCTAGATAAAATACACAAATTCCCAGAAATACACAAAGACCTAGCTGACTCAAGATGAAACTCTCCACAGAACACGTAAAAGGACTGACGCATAGTCAAGAACCGCACCTCACCTGCAAAATAAAGTCCAGGCTTGATGGCTTCACTAGTGCATTTAATCAAATATGTAAAGAAGAATTAACACCAATCCTTTCAAACCCTTCCAAAAAAACTGAAAGGAAGGAAACACTTGCTAACTCTTTTGATGAGGCCATGATTACACTGATCTCAATGTCACACTAAGGTACCACAGTTCAGTTCAGTTCATTTCAGTCGCTCAGTCGTATCTGACTCTTTGCGACCCCATGAATCGCAGCACTCCAGGACTCCCTGTTCATCACCATCTTCCGGAGTTCACTCAGACTCACATCCATCGAGTCCGTGATGCCATCCAGCCATCTCATCCTCTGTTGCCCCCTTCTCCTCCTGCCCCTAATCCCTCCCAGCATCAAACTCTTTTCCAATGAGTCAACTCTTCCCATGAGGTGGCCAAAGTACTGGAGTTTCAGCTTTAGCATCATTCCTTCCAAAGAAATCCCAGGGCTGATCTCCTTTAGAATGGACTGGTTGGATCTCCTTGCAGTCCAAGGGACTCTCAAGAGTCTTCTCCAGCACCACAGTTCAAAAGCATCAATTCTTCAGCGCTCAGCCTTCTTCACAGTCCAACTCTCACATCCATACATGACCACAGGGAAAACCATAGCCTTGACTAGATGGACCTTAGTCAGCAAAGTAATATCTCTGGTTTTGAATATGCTATCTAGGTTGGTCATAACTCTTCTTCCAAGGAGTAAGTGTCTTTTAATTTCATGGCTGCAATCACCATCTGCAGTGATTTTGGAGACCCCCAAAATAAAGTCTGACACTGTTTCCACTGTTTCCCCATCTATTTCCCATGACGTGATGGGACCAGATGCCATGACCTTTGTTTTATGAATGTTGAGCTTTAAGCCAACTTTTTCACTCTCCTCTTTCACTTTCATCAAGAGGCTTTTTAGCTCCTGTTCACTTTCTGCCATAAGGGTGGTGTCATCTGCATATCCGAGGATATTGATATTTCTCCTGGCAATCTTGATTCCAGCTTGTGTTTCTTCCAGTCCAGCGTTTCTCATGATGTACTCTGCATAGAAGTTAAATAAGCAGGGTGACAATATACAGCCTTGACGTACTCCTTTTCCTATTTGGAACCAGTCTGTTGTTCCATGTCCAATTCTAACTGTTGCTTCCTGACCTGCATACAGATTTCTCAAGAGGCAGGTAAGGTGGTCTGGTATTCCCATCTCATTCAGAATTTTCCACAGTTTCTTATGATCCACACAGTAAAAGGCTTTGACATAGTCAATAAAGCAGAAATAGATGTTTTTTCTGGAACTCTCTTGCTTTTTCCATGATCCAGCGGATGTTGGCAATTTGATCTCTGGTTCATCTGCCTTTTCTAAAACCAGCTTGAACATCAGGGAGTCACGGTTCACGTATTGCTGAAGCCTGGCTTGGAGAATTTTGAGCATTATGTTACTAGCATGTGAGATGAGTGCAATTGTGTGGTAGTTTGAGCATTCTTTGGCATTGCCTTTCTTTGGGTTTGGAATGAAAACTGACCTTTTCCAGTCCTGTGGCCACTGCTGAGTTTTCCAAATTTGCTGGCATATTGAATGCAGCACTTTCACAGCATCATCTTTCAGGATTTGAAATAGCACCACTGAAATTCCATCACCTCCACTAGCTTTGTTCGTAGTGATGCTTTCTAAGGCCCACTTGGCTTCACTTTCCAAGATGTCTGGCTCTAGATTAGTGATCACATCATCATGATTATCTGGGTCATGAAGATCTTTTTTTTTTACAGTTCTTCCGTGTATTCTTGCCACCTCTTCTTAATATCTTCAGCTTCTGTTAGGTCCATACCATTTTTGTCCTTTATCGAGCCCATCTTTGCATGAAATGTTCCCTTGGTATCTCTAATTTAAGGAAGCTACAAATAATACCTCTTATTAATATAGATAAAAAAATCCTCAACAAAATTCTAGCAAACACAATTCAATAAGCATATTAAAAGAAGTATACATCATGACCATATGGGATTTACCCCAGGAATGGAAGCGTGGTTCAACACAAGAGCAACAATGTAATACAGCACAGTAACAGAACAAAGGGTAAAAAGCCATCTGAATCTCTCAAAAGGCACGGAAAAGGCACTTGACAAAACCCAATGTCTTTTCATGATAAAAACTCTTGAAAACAAGGAATGGAAGGAAAGTTCCTCAAAATTATAAAGGCAATTATGAAAACTGCAAGCTAACGTTATACTCAACGGTGAAAAAAAGAAAGCTTTCCCTCCAAGATCAGGAACAAGATAAGGAGCCACTTTCATCAGCGATATTTAAGGATGCACTAGAGGTGCTTGTCAGAGCAATTAGACAGGACTTTAAAATTAAAGGAATCAAACTGGAAAGGAAGAACTGTAACTCTCTTTTCACAGATTATATGATCCTACATATGAAAATGCCAATGAATCCAAAGGAAGCTACTAAAGTTAGTAAACAAATTCAGTAAAGCTGCAAGATGCAACACCAACACATAGGACTCAGTTGTTCCTACCCCTGTGCAATGAACAATCCCCAAAAGAAATTAAGAAAGTGATTTCATTTAGCGTTTAGAATAATGAAACACTTAGGGATACATTTAACCAAAGAAGTGAAAGTCTGGTACATGGAAAACTACAAAACATCGGTGAAAGAAACTAAAAAAGACCTGAATTAATGGAAAGACTTTCACAGTCCATGGTGGGGAAGACTTAATATTGTCAAAATGACAATCTCGCCTAAGGCGATCTACACATTGAACACAATCTCTATCAAAATCCTAACAGCTTTTATTCAGAAATGTATAGGTCAATACTCAAATTCATACGGAATTACAAGGAGTCCTGGATATTCCAGAATAACCTTAAAAAGAAAAAATAAATGGACAACTGAGATTTCCAGATTTCAAAACTTATATAGCTACAGTATTTAAATCAAAGTGGTACTAGTATATGGACAGACATATAGACCAATGGAGTAGAACTGAGCATCTAAAAATAAATCCATTTATCTATAGCCCATTGATTTTTGACAAGGATGCCAAATCCAATCAACTGGGAAAGAGCAGTCTTTTCAACAAATGGCACCTGGATGACTGGATTTCCATAGGAACAAGAATGAAGTTGGACCCCTACTTCACATCACATACGACTATGATCACAAACATCACAGCCAGAACCACGAAACTCTAGAAGGAAACGGAGAGCAGCCGCACACGCCCTCGCTTGTCAATGGGAGCTTAGATGCGACACTGAGAGCACGAGCAGAAGCGATGAGAGCAAACAAGCTGGGTTTCATCTGCACTGAAGCCTTTGTACATTGAAGGGCATTATCAAGAAAGTGGAGAGATAATCCACAGAGTGAGAGAAGATATTTGCAAATTATAGAACTTGATAAGGATTTAATATCCCAAACATATTCTCAACAACAACAGAATTCAACAACAAAAGGACAAACAGCTTCACTAAAAATGAACAAAGGTGGGAACTCCCTGGCAGTCCAGTGGTCAGAACTCCAAACGTTCACTGCCAAGGACCTGGGCCCAAGTTCAGCCTCCAGTCAGGGAAATAAGATGCTTCAAGCCTTGGGGCACAGCCAAAAAAAGGGCGAAGGGCTTGAATAGACATTTCTCCGCAGAGGATACGCCTGTGCGCGCAGTGGCTCAGCTGTCTGACTCCTCGTGACCCCTAGCCACCAAGCTCTTCTGCTCATGGAATCTTCCAGGCAAGAATACCAGAGTGGGTTCCCATTCCCTTCTCCAGGGCATCTTCCCAGCGCAGGGGTCGGAACCAAGCCTCTTGCACTTCCTGCACCAGCAGGCAGGTTCTCTACCACGGCACCATCTGGGGCGCTCCAAAGAAGACAGACAAGCAACCAGCAACCACATCAAGAAGACAGCCACGGTTAGGGTGCAGAGAAACCGGAAAACGGACACACTGTTGGTGGGATACAAAACGGTGTAGTCTCTGTGAAAAGTCGTTCGGTGGTCCTTCAAAAAGCTAATCAGTGAATTATCATACAACCCACTAATGCCACTCCTAGGGATGTACTGAAAAGAACTGGAAACAGGAGCTTAGACAGAGATTCGGGCACCATGGTTCACTGTAGTATTATTCACTAGCGTCCGAAGGTAAGAATATTCCAGTGCCATCAACAGGTAGGCAGATAAACAATCGTGGTCTATACATAAAATGGAGCATTATTCAGCCACGTAGAGGAGCTCATGCTACAGCACGGATAAGTGTTGAAAACATGGTCAGTGAGATCAGCCAGTCACAAAAGGACAGATACCGTATGATTCCACTTACACGACATCTCTAGAACAGGCAAATTCATGGAAACAGAAACTAGATTAAAAATTAGCCAAGACTTGGGGAAGACAGCAGGGAGTTATTACTTATTGGTTGCAGTGTTTGTTTGGGGCGACGGAAAATACTCATAAAGGGGTAGCTGTGACGGCTGCGCAACACTGATAGTGTGATTAACCCCACTCATCTGCACACTCAGAAACGGTTTTTGAAATGACACATTTTATGTTATAGACGTTATGCTGCTGAGTCGCTTCAGTCGTGTCCGACTCTGTGCGACCCCATAGACGGCAGCCCACCAGGCTCCCCCGTCCCTGGGATTCTCCAGGCAAGAACACTGGAGTGGGCTGCCATTTCCTGCTCCAATGCATGAAAGTGAAAAGTGTAAGTGAAGTCGCTCAGTCGTATCCGACTCTTGGCGACCCCATGGACTGCAGCCCACCGGGCTCCTCTGTCCATGGGATTCTCCAGGCAAGAGCGCTGGGGTGGGCGCCGTCGCCTTCTCCACATTATATACATTATTACAATAAAACAGTTTTTAGGGTTTAAAAAACTAATAAAATTGTTTTACCTGTAGCATGATACAATTGCAAATAATATGATTAGGAGGTAGGCCAGGTGAAACAAGGGGACCACCGTCCTGGAAGTTGCCTCAAACTCCAGTTTTCTGGAAAGTGATGAGAAGTAGACAACCTACCACAGAAACACAGTCAGGTAAATGGCACTCAGCCCTGTCACTGCATGTGAGTCACACATGACATCAGAACACAACAACGTATTAATTCAAGCATTAAAACCCAGTGAAAAATCAAAATATATGGATTATGATTTTAGAATAAAGAAAGTAATAAAGATTTGCTTCTTGCCACAAAGATTTGCTTCTGGCATGCTTTTCAAAGTGTCTCTCAAAAAATCTAAAGTTTAAAACTTCTTAATACACAAAATCTGAATCTTATATAAAACTGTGAAAACATTAATAACTACAGACATTATAACTTTTTCTAAACTTCTATTCAGTCATTATCTTTTACTATTTTAATTGTACAAACATCATTTCAGACGGGCCTGGGTATTAAAAGGCTTTTCCCAGAAGATGTCTCTCATTTTCACCAGTTTTATTCACAGTATAAGGTTTGCCAGCCCCAAATTACTGAACAGCTAATATGTGCCTGTCACTATGCTATAATTTACTTTTAAAATGCTCATCTTTCTCATAAACATCATGGAACTTTTGTTTAAAGTTTTGCTTTTTGATTCCAATGAACTCCAAAGTTTAGGGGGCTCCCAGAAACAGCAAAGGCTTAAACTGAAAGTAAGAATTACAGAGAAATTTGAGCAGATAAATCAAACTAACCCTGAAGATCAACGTCTGCACTGAACAGGCCTACCCTGAGAATGTACCATCTGTGCTTTTAACCAGAATGTTACCAGGGATTTAAGATTTGTGGCATTCTTCTTTTTTTAAAGTCCTCTTTTTACTTTATTAAAAAAATTACTGTAGTATAGTTGATTTACAATGTTGTGTTAGCTTCATGTGTACAGCAAAGTGAACCAGTGAGACACACATCCACTCTTTTCCACAATCTGCTGTGGCTTTCTTCAGTGTGCTGTTTTAAGAAAGCTGGGTTATGGATGAATAAAGCAGAGCACACCTAGCTCCCAGTCAAGGGCTCTATCTGGCAATCTGGGAGTGGTGCTGCCGCGGCCTTTGTGACAGCTCCTCTTACCCCTCCCACCTTCTCCTGGCCTCCCATAAACCCCAGCCACTAGGCACCTGGATCTTCTTCAAGGCCAGACTCTTTTCAAAGCTGCCAAACTTCGTTAGGAAATGGATCGTCCACGCCTTGCTACGTTCATTTTCCTCTCCTTCACCTGTCTCCAGGTAGTACTGCAGCCGCATGGCTTTGGCCTGGAGGAGTGACTGGCTCGGCCCCAAGACAGTTCCTCCCAGGATGTTGGCCAGGGAGACGAGCTGACCGGCTGGGCTGTAGATGGGGAAGGTGATGGCTGTCAGGTTGAGGCCCTTGTTCCTCTTCCAGGCGAACAAGAGTGGGTTGGGGGGGACACAGGCGCCCTGGTTCTTGGCGCACACCTCGCTGTAGGGGATCTGGGTTCCGTTGTCCTGGGTCACAGTCAGAGCCTGCACGGCGTCGTCCACCTTGCTGATTTCCTCTAGGATGTCCGGCTCCAGCAGGGTCTCTGTGTCGGAGACCACGAGGAGGGAGGCATAAGGGACGTCGGTGCTCTTCCTGGAGACGGAGAAGACGAGGGAGTCGTTGGCGGTGAAATGGCCCTGCACGAAGCGCCGCTCGGCCTTGGCAGGGCTCCCGATCGGCGTGTACTGCTCCTCCAGGTCTTCATCCCCGTCGCGGGGCAGGTACATCAGGCCGGTGCCCAGGACGGCCGTTAGCGCCACCGGCAGCAGCAGGAAGACCCAGGGGTGCGCGCCCACCTTCCGGCCCAGCCGCTGGAAGGCCCGCGACAGCGGCGCCTCCAGGCAGTCGGTGCGGCAGCGGGGCCGCGGGGCCCGAAGGGCCTCAGGCCGCGAGGCCGGCGGGGGCGGGGGCTCTGCGCTCGGCCCCGCCGCCCGGCCGCGCTCGGGCTCCCGGTCCTGACCCGCCGCCGAGGGCGGCTCCGGCTCCGGGCCAGGCCCTGCGGGCGGCCCGCTCTCCCCCTCCGGCCCCGGCCCCTGGGCCTCGGGCCCAGGCCCTGGTCCTGCCTCCTGCTCCGGCTCCGGCTCGGGCTCCGGCTCCGGCTCGGGCGCAACCTTCGAGGGATTCAGGCTCATTTCCAGGAAGGAAAGCCCACGTTCTCAGCGCGGCAGATCAGAAAGGAGCTGCGTACCGAGCCCGCTCTCCACCCGCCAACGGTTTCCTGAAGTTCCAGCGCGTCTGTTTGACCCCAGGCTGCTCGCGCCCCGGTGCTGAGCGGCGTCGGCGGTCACGTGGTTCCGCTGAGGTCAGTTCGCGTCCGACTGTGTGCACACCAGGCCTCCCTGTCCATCACCCACTCCCGGAGCTTACTCAAACTCATGTCCATTGAATCGGTGATGCCATCCAACCATCTCATCCTGTGTCGTCCCCTTCTCCTCCTGCCTGCAATGTTTCCCAGCGTCAAATGAGTCAGCTCGTCACATCAGGTGGCCAAAGTATTGGAGTTCAGCTTCAGCATCAGTCCTTCCAATGAATATTCAGGACTGATCTCCTTTAGGATGGACTGGTTGGATCTCCTTGCAGTCCAGGGGAGTCTCAAGAGTCTTCTCCAACACCACAGTTCAGAAGCCTCAATTCTTTGGTGCTCAGCTTTCTTTACAGTCCAACTCTCACATCCATACATGACCAGTGGAGAAACCATAGCTTTGACTAGAGGGACCTTTGTTGGCAAAGTAATGTCTCTGCTTTTTAATATGCTGTCTGGGTTGGTCATAACTTTTCTTCCAAGGAGTGAGCGTCTTTTAACTTCATGGCTGCAGTCACCATCTGCAGTGATTTTGGAGCCCCCCAAAATAAAGTCTCTCACTGTTTCCATTGTTTCCCCACCTATTTGCCATGTAGTGATGGGACCACATGCCATGCTCTAACTAGCCCCAGATTTGTCCCTGGTGCCCATTCTCTCAGGATTTAGTTAATATAAGACACATTTCTTAAAGGCAAATGAAATGAGTGGTTACATGACTCAGAATTGACTGGGAGAATTTGACTTGTTCAGGGACACATGCACACACAGACATACACACACACACACTCACACACTCTCACATACTCACCCACGCATCAGAGGCGCAGATTTTCCGTGCTCTAAGTGGCCGATCTCACCTCTGAGGGGACCATCCAGAAGCATGGTCCTCAGGTAAGGCTTTGGCGAACCTGTGCAGCTCATTCAGTTATTTCTATTCTTTACAGACATAACGTTCTCTGGTAGAAAGTTAGAAGCAGATGAATAAAATGAAAAGTGGGACTAGAAGAACCCAAAGTGAAAGTGAAAGTGAAGTCTCTCAGTCGTGTCTGACTCTTTGCAACCCCGTGGACTGTAGCCTACCAGGCTCCTCTGTCCATGGGATTTTCCAGGCAATAGTACTGGAGTGGATTGCCATTTCCTTCTCCAGGGGATCTTCCCGACCCAGGGATCGAACCCAAGTCTCTCTCATTGTCAGCAGATGCTCTTGCTGTCTGAGCCATTAGGGAGGTCCACTTTCATACAGATGATTGCACTATCTGTGTATGCAAGACCTGGGTTCTCTCCCTGGGTTGGGAAGACCCCCTGAAGAAGGGAAAGGCTATCCACTCCAGTATTCTGGCCTGGAGAATTCTATGGACTGTATAGTTCATGGGGTGGCAAAGAATCAGACAGGACTGAGCAAAAAAGGAAAGAAAGAAGAATAGAATGTGTGTGCAGATTTCATTTTTTCACCAAATACGTCAAAGGATCTTAACACGCGACTGTACATAGATTTAGCTTGTTCTTTGGAATTGCTTTATAGTTTTCTGTTGTGTGGCTGGAACATAAATTAGCCATAGCGCTGCTGATCGATCTGTAGGCTGTGTAGAATGTCTTGCTGAGATGAACAGTGCTAAGTGAACAGACGTCTTTTTCTTAGAGCATAAGAACTGCACTTGTGAGATGAGTTTGTGGAAGGGGATTTATTGGAGCTAAAGGATATCCCATTTTAAATTTCTGAGTTATTTGTAAAATCCATAGAAGCTGAATTTTCCCAGTGGGTAAAGAATCTGCTTGCAGGGCAAGAGACACAGGAGATGCAGATTTGACCCCTGAGTGGGGAAGATCCCCTGGAGAAAGAAATGGCAGCCACTCCAGCGTCCTTGCCTGGAAGTCCTGTGGATGGATGAGCCCGGCAGGCTACAGTCCATAGGGTTGCAAAGAGGTGGACACCACTGAGTGACTTCACTCACTTGGTCATAGAAGTTGTATTAATTTACACCCTCATAATCAGTGTATGAAGTTTTTTTTTTTTTTTTTTTGTCACAGCCCACCTCAGAATGTCATTAAAGTGTTTGATTTGTGCCATTGGTATCTTATTTTGATTTTACTTTTTAAATTTGTTGTTTAGACTCACCATATTTCCTCTCTGGGTGAATTGTCATACCTTTTCCTGGCTTCCCTTTTGGACTATTCAAATTTTCTTCTTCACTCTAGAAATTATTCACATACTAAGGAAATAATGACTTGTTCCTGTATTTTGAGTGATGAATATCCCCTTACCCTCATCTCCACCATCATTTGCTGGTTGCCATGCCTTTTGTTCGTAGCTGGATTAACTGAGTTTTTAAAATGAGCTCTGAATCTTGCTGCTGTAATGTGATTACAGAGAAAAAGAGAGCAAGCCAGGCAGTCAGGCAAGAGAAGGGAAGTTTCTTATGTTGTGGCCGCGCATTCCGGGAGACAAACTCCCTCAGAAGGACAGTGCAGGTAGTGGAGCGCAGTCTATCACACCAGCGGGCCCAAGGCGGAGTCTCCTCTCCTCCAAGAACCCCGACCAGCATGTGAAAATCTTTTACACCCCATGTGTACGTGTCTGAACCCACCATTCCAAATTCCTTGAGACTTACAGAAACCAAGGAAAATACAGTCCCAGTAACCCCATCATTCACGTGCTGTGTGCTCAAACAGTCAAACAATTAGCCAATAATCAATAAACCCAAGGTTACACTCCGATTGATACAGAAAAATTTATGGCCTGTCTGGAGGAAGGGGTGATACTGTATGCTTTCTCTTAGGCGATGAGTAACCTAGATACGACCTTCAAGGCTCCCCTGTCTGGAGGGGGTCTTATCCTTCTGTTGCTGTTTTCATAGGCACTAAACCCAGAGCTCAGAGTCCATCGGAAAGGTGGCTGAGCACGATCAGCATGAACAGGCCTCAGGTGGAGTCCCGGCCCTGTGAATTCCTTCTTCATTCCCCGCTCCTGATGCTCTCAGGTCTCGGATGGACCGTGTTATAGCTCTTAGACAAATCAGTGTTACAGCTCAGTGTTACAGCTCTATTTTATTTAGAAGATAGCAGGGAAACCCATCTTCGAGGCGTGAGGGCACGTCGATCCAAAGACACGAGGAGAAGCGCGTCCCAGCGCGCGGGCAGGAGAGCGAGAGCGAGAGCGAGCTGGCTCTAGCCCTTCTTTTTATATGTTCGTCGCCCCCTGGGCTTGTCCTGCATGAGCTGGGCCAGCCAGGAGTGCTGTTCGTTTTACCTGAGGTCCTCACTCTGGCCCTCCGAACTTCTTTGTTCTGTTTTCACAGGCTTTTCCCTTCCTTGCCTTTTAGCCACTCCCATTTTGGACTCCTTTTCCCTGTTCTGCCCGCCTGACAGTTGCTTCTCTTCAGAATCTGTGCAGTTTACATCCACTTAGAATACCTTGTTGCTGCTTTAATAATGGTGTTGAGGTTAGGTGAGGTATGTATTAAAATAAAGTTTAATACAAATAACTTAACATGGCAGTACTGACGTCGTCACATAACTGTGAAATCTAATTCAACAATGACATCTTCACTGAGGTGACTTGGGTAAAATAAGCTAAGCTGTTTCTGAGTAACGCATGCGATTGGTTTTTGCAGCATTTTCCAAATGGCAGACTACCCAGCACAGTCGGGACGCCCTGACTTCGCCCAATGAGAGCGGCTCACAGTGTCGCCCACGTGGTAGACACCAAACATTTGATCTGAACAAAAAAAATGCATGCCAGCTGATGGTTTAAGTGGGTCTTAGACTGCATCACTTCACCACCACCCCAACATAGAACAATACTCCTGCATCTGACAGCAGCCACGTGTACAACTTGGTTTTAAACGACTGCTTCCTGTCAAACCGCTGTAATTTCTTCAAATCCCTAAAATATAAAAGGATCTTACGCTTTACTGAGGGAATATAGGGGTATGTCTGCATTTTTGTTTTGATACAGAAAAAGAGAGTATGGCTTTCCAAAAGCTAACCCTGATTCCCAGATCTGCATGTCGAAAAATGACATCTTCTCAAACGTGAGAACCAGGAATTAGAGAGAGTGACCGACAGGGAGCCTAGTGGGGTCAGAAGCAGAGAGGAATGATTTTTAGCGGACAGGGTGCAGCTGAGGAGCAGCTACTGCACGGAGTGGCATGGGGACTGGCAAGAAATTCACCACTTCCCCTTTTCTGTCTCCACAATGTATAAAACAGGAACATTTTTGAAAGCAGTGGCGAAATCTTAGTATCAGTTAACTAGAAACTATCCAGGTCAAAACTATCAAGTGTCACAGATGCAATAGTAGCAGTTTGTTAAAAACGTGCCTTACAACCTTTTAAACCGTTTATCTCACTTGTAGATCATGTGAAAAGTAGAGCGCATGTGCAGCCAATTTGCTGGTATAAAAATTAACCGACCAAAGATAATAAAGCAACATATCTGCCTGTGGCATGGTTCCAAGACAGTCAGTGTTACAAGATACATCTTAATGTTTATTAGAGACACGAAATAACATTTTCCAAAGGCTTTCCTCAAGGCAGTTTTTTACCTCTTGGTTCCTCAGGCTGCAGATCATGGGATTCAACATAGGAATGACTATTGTGTAGAAGACAGAGGCCACTTTGTCTGTGTCAAGGGAATGGTTTGATCTGGGCTCCAGATACATGAAGATCAGAGTCCCGTAGAATATAGTGACAGCAGTCAGACGGGAACCGCAGGATGAGAATGCTTGGCGCCTCCCTTCTGCAGACTGGATTCTCAGGATGGCAGCCACAATGTATAGGTAAGAAATAAGGACCGTGGTCAAAGAACTGATTATGTGGAATCCAGCAAAGATAAAAATTAAGATCTCTTTGAGGCTGGTGTCTGAGCAGGCAAGGGCCATCAAAGGGACCTCATCACAGTAGAAGTGGTTAATAACATGGGGCCACAGTAGATCAATCTAAAAGTAGCAGCTGTGTGGAGGAAGCGACAGAAAAGCTGTGTGAGTGAGGGCCCGCTACCAGTTGTGTGCACACCTTTCAGGACATGATCACCGTGTGGAGAAGAGGATTGCAGATGCCCACATAGCGGCCATGAGCCATTACTGCAAGAAGGAATGTCTCCAAAGCCAAGAAGTTCAGGAAAAAGCCCAGCTGTGCGCACATGCAGAGAGAGATATGGACCTGTGCTTGGTCAGGAGGGTCTCCAGGGACTCTGGGGCTACTGATGAGGAGTAGCAGAAGTCTACAAAGGCCAGACTACTGAGAAAAAGGTACATGGGTGTGTGACAGTGAGGATCCAACCAGGTTAGGAAATCAGGCCAGTGTTTCCCACCAGAGTTAGAGAATATACCACTAAAATGAGAAGAAAGAGAAGGGCTTCCATCTCTCTCTGGACTGAAAAACCCAGAAGAATGAAATCCATCACCCTGGTAATATTCTCTTCAATCATGTGTTCTAGTCTCTGGACTGCTGAAAGGAGACAAGTTAAAGACAGATAAGTTATCAGGAGTAAGGGAGTGTCATCAGATGCCAAAGCGTGTGTGTTTTAACTTGAGAAATTATTGCTCATTGAAGCAGAGTAAGTGAACTTGCTCAGTCGTGTCTGACCCTTTGCAACCCCATGGACTGTAGCCCACCAGGCTCCTCCATCCATGGACTTTTTTGGGCAAGAGTACTGGAGTGGGTTGCCATTTCCTTCTCCAGGGGATCTTCCTGACCCAGGGACTGAACCCAGGTCTCCCGCATTGCAGGCAGATGCTTTACCGTCTGAGCCACCAGAGAAGTTCCCCAGAAGTTCTGAAACAGAATATAAGAACAGATAAATATATCCTCTCTCAAACTCTCCTGTCGGACTATTTATAATTTTCTGAAGCCAAAAATTGAGGTTTAATAAAAATAATGTTTATAAATATATGTAATATTTTAGGTTTAGATTATTTTTAGTTATATTAAATAATAGAATAAAGACATTTAAAAATGTCCTGCTCCCATATTTACTTCTCAGTGGAGTAAAACTTTAAAGTGTAACATTTTGTTTTAATAGACATTTATTTTAACAAATGCTCATTATGCTAAATATAATACAAAGCTAAGCAGCATGTCCCACGGGTAGTAAAGTGGAGGGAAGTAAATATTCCTGTTTGTGAATTAGGCAAGTTTTGGATTCATGTGTAATTTATTCATTTCCCGAATGCTACTTTCTAAACGTGAAAAAGTGCACTTGTGGTTAGAGTTAGAGCACACACATGTTAAAAAGAGGAGTTCTTTAGAATCATTGCCTCAGTGGAGATGAGCTTGAGCAGTCTCTGGGGACAGTGAAGGGCAGGGAAGGCTGGCTCGCTGCAGCACATGGGGTCACAAAGAGCCAGACTCGTCTGAGTGAGTGAACAGCAACAAATAGTTTTACATTAATTATTTTCAACACGTAACAAGGAATACTTTCTAAATTATTGGTGTAACATTATTGGTGTTACAAATTTTTAGTGATTTTTTTTTGCCCGGGGAGCCCTAACGCGGGGCGGCCCAGCAGCTGCTTGCGAAGGCCTCCTGTGGCTGTTTGTTTGCTTCCTTCTACCAGAGCTAGCTGTGCTCTCCGCTTCGGTTTTTCACAAGCCAGGGCTCGGTCTGCCACTCTTTGCTGGGGGCCCATGGGAGGTGCCAGGTGCCCTCAGCTAGGTGACCCCAGCATGGCACCCTGCTGTGGTGTTGCTACACTCCCGAAGCCTCCTTCCCCATGCGCACTACTGCGCTGACCTAGAAATGTGTTTGCAAGGCTTGGAAAGTGTAGGGTGACACACGGCTCTGACTTGGGAATTGAGGCCCTTGGAGCAGGCTTGGTGGTCTGACCTCTGAGGAGCTGCGAGGAGAGCCTTGAAAACACATTCTCTCGCCTGCCTTTCCTTCCTCCCAGATAGATAGCTTTCCCAGTCTCTTGTGTGCTGAGAGTCACACAGGGCTGGAATGCATTTGCTTTAATGTCGTTATTCAGTAGCAATTGCCCCTGAGGCCCTGCACCTAGATGGGCTCCCACACTCACAGGCAAATCAAAGTGACCTCCAAATGAGTAAGCTCTTTGCATCAAGTGGCCAAAGTATTGGAGTTTCAGGTTCATATTTGTCCTTCCAATGTATATTCAGGCCTGATTTCCTTTAGGATGGAATGGTTGGGTCTCCACAGTTCAAAAGCATCAAATCTTCTGTGGTCAACTTTCTTTATAGTCCAGCTTAAACATCCATACATGACACATGGATAAACCATAGCCTTGGCTAGGCAGATCTTAAGACGTTGGCAAAGTAACGTCTCTGCTTTTTGGCATGCTGTCTAGTTTGGTCATCACTTTCTTTCCAAGTTGTAAGCGTCTTTTTGGAGAAGGCAATGCCAACCCACTCTAGTATCCTTGCTGGAAAATCCCATGGACCGATGAGCCTGGTGGGCTGCAGTCCATGGGGTTGCGAAGAGTCAGACACGACTGACCGACTTCACTTTCACTTTTCACTTTCATGCACTGGAGAAGGAAATGGCAACCCACTCCGGTGTTCTTGCCTGGAGAATCCAAGGGACAGGGGAGCCTGGTGGGCTGCCATCTATGGGGTCACACAGAGTCAAATACGACTGAAGTGACTTAGCAGCAGCAGTAACAAGCCTCTTTTAATTTCATGGCTGCAGTCACCATCTGCAGTGATTTCCAAGCCCCCCAAAATAAAGTCTGCTGCTGTTTCCACTGTTTTCCCATGTATTTGCCATGAAGTGATGACGCCAGATGCCATGACCTTAGTTTTCTGAATGTTGAGCTAAGGTAGCTCTTAGGCTCTCCCTTTTCACTTTCATCAAGGGGCTCTTTAGTTGCTTCTTCACTTTCTGCCATAAGGGTGGTGTCATCTGCGTATCTGAGGTTGTTGATGTTTCTCCTGGCAATCTTGATTCCAGCTTGTGCTTCATCCAACACAGCGTTTCTCATGATGTACTCTGCATATAAGTTAAATAAGCAGGTTGACAATATACAGCCTTGATGTACTCCTTTTCCTATTTGGAGCCAGTCTGTTGTTCCATGTCCAGTTCTAACTGTTGCTTCCTGATCTGCACACACATTTCTCAAGAGGCAGGTCAGGTTGTGTGATAGTCCCATCTCTTTAAGAATTTTCCCCACTTTATTGTGATCCATACAGTCAAAGGCTTTGGCAGTCAATAAAGCAGAAATAGATGTTGCTCTGGAACTCTCTTGCTTTTTCCTTGATCCACTGGATGTTGGCAATTTGATCTCTGGATCCTCTGCCTTTTCTAAATCCAGCTTGAACATCTATCTGGAAGTTTGCGGTTCACGTAATGTTGAAGCCTGGCTTGGAGAATTTTGAGCATTACTTTACTAGTGGGTGAGATGAGTGCAACTGTGAGGCAGTTTGAACATTCTTTGTCATTGCCTTTTTTTGGGACTGGAATGAAAACTGACCTAACAACCTAGAGGTTTTCAATTGCATATGCTAAAAGCACCAGCTTTGCAGTTTTCAAGAAAAAAAAGTTTCATTTTAACCAGTTTTCTCTGAAATCCAAGGAGTATCATGGCCATCCTGCATCAAAAATTCACCTTTCCTTTATGTAGCCGCAGGTTCACGCCTGAATTATGGACCCAATGATGCTCAAATTGACTCTGATACCAGGGGCAGATCAGCCAATAAAAAGCTCGGATTGTCCCTCTGGAGGGAAGTGAGACCTTGGTCCCATCAGAAGAATCTGAGGGGTTAAGGGAATTTGGAGGAGTAGGGAAAGCCTGGTCCATCCTCAGTTCAGTTCAGTCGCTCAGTCGTGTCCGACTCTTTGCGACCCCATGAATCGCAGCATGCCAGGCCTCCCTGTCCATCACCAACTCCTGAAGTTCACTCAGACTCACGTCCATCGTGTCCGTGATGCCATCCAGCCATCTCATCCTCGGATGTCCCCTTCTCCTCCTGCCCCCAATCCCTCCCAGCATCAGAGTCTTTTCCAATGAGCCAACTCTTCGCATGAGGTGGCCAAAGGACTGGAGGTTCAGCTTTAGCATCATTCCTTCCAAAGAACACCCAGGGCTGATCTCCTTCAGAATACATGTACCATAATCTTAAATAATGCTTATTTACTCTACTAAAGAAAAAAAAATTATAAAAACAAATATAAATCAGTGAAAGGTAAAGAAATTCATGATCTGTGATCAGAAGCTTCATTTGAAGAAAACTGTGTTCTCTGAACCTAGAGAGTAGACTAAATTCCGGTCTGGAACCAGCTTACCAGATAACAAACAAAAAATTGTTTATGGGTAAGCTTAGAAAAGTCTTTTCTGTATATCTTGAAGGAGCAGTATTTTTGCAAAGGCATCCATGCGAAACCATAGAAGGCATGTTTAAAACCTGATTAAATTGAAACTGAAAAAGTAATCTGGTCACTGCTGTGACTTGAAACACTTGAATATGATAACTAGAATTATAACAGCATTTTACCAGAACATATCAGGTTTTCATGGATGTCACATAATTTCTAGGATATCTATATTAGTATCATCAACCATACAATATAACTTGAGAAGATTCATCACTCTTTCTGACAACACTTCCCATGTAGTTTAACATGCCAAATGAACTCAAGTTGTTTAAGATATCTCTTTCGGAGGTCTCAGGGGCCCTCTGAAGCATCCCAAAGTTAGCTAGAAGTCAATTATTTAGGAAGGTTTGTTCATAAGTATCAAAAGGGTTTATAACAGTCAGGTAGGATCACAGAAGCTACTGTGAAACAATACTTCTCCACTTAGCCAAAGGTAACAAAAGGTTTCAAAGGTAAACCTAGAGCAGATCACTGAAGAGGTAAAGAAACTTAAAATCCATTAGCAAAGGCAGTTCAACATCTCAAGAGAGCTTGTACCAGGCACAAAACTCTTTTCTGGGGGTCCACTTTCCATAAAACCTCCTCATCCCTTTCTGTACCCATTCCGTTGCTTCTCTCATCCTGGAACTGCCACCTGTAAGTCAGAACTGCTTCTTTTTCTTAATAAAATGTGATTTCACTCCTCATACCTTCTTTAATAACAAGACATACATTTTCCTTAGGCAACCACGAACTGACCTTTATGTTGGCATTCTATAAGTTGGTGAACATACAAGTCAGTGATAATATCGAAAAAAAAATTGCTTTCTTCTAGTGAACATCTTAGGGTGGCACCAGACACTGCTCAGGATAGTCAAAAATCTCTTTAGTTTCTGTGTAAGAGGAAGGTCCTGTCAAGTAGTGAATGTTTCAGAACCTTAATTTATTTGGAAATGACCTAGCTGTTCAATACACTGTTGTCACTTAATTTAACATAACTGTAGAAATTCAGGTAAACAAAATCTGGAGAAACTACTGTAAGTTCAGTTCAGTTCAGTTGCTCAGTCATGTCTGACTCTTTGCAGCCCCATGGACTGCAGGATGCCAGGCTTCCCTGTCCATCACCAACTCCAGGGGTTTGCTTAAACTCATGTCCATCGAGTCAGTGATGCCATCCAGCCATCTTATCCTCTGTTGTCCCCTTCTCCTCTGCCTTCAATCGAGACTTTTAGAGACAGATATATATATATATATATATATATATATATATAAAATATCCTTTGGTTTTATTTTATTATTATTATTTTTTGCTTTATTTTACTTTACAATACTGTATTGGTTTTGCCATACATTGACATGAATCCAGCACGGGTGTACATGCGTTCCCAAACATGAACCCCCCTCCCACCTCCCTCCTCATAACATCTCTCTGGGTCATCACCGTGCACCAGCCCCAAGCATGCTGTATCCTGCATTGGACATAGACTGGCGATTCGATTCTTACATGATAGTATACATGCTACAATGCCATTCTCCCAAATCATCCCACCCTCTCCCTCTCCCTCTAAGTCCAAAAGTCCGTTATACACATCTGTGTCTTTTTTGCTGTCTTGCATACAGGGTCGTCATTGCCATCTTTCTAAATTCCATATATATGTGTTAGTATACTGTATTGGTGTTTTTCTTTCTGGCTTGCTTCACTCTGTATAATCGGCTCCAGTTTCATCCATCTCATCAGAACTGATTCAAATGTATTCTTTTTAACAGCTGAGTAATACTCCATTGTGTATATGTACCACAGCTTTCTTATCCATTCATCTGTTGATGGACATCTAGGTTGTTTCCATGTCCTGGCTATTATAAACAATGCTGCGATGAACATTGGGGTACATGTGTCTCTTTCAATTCTGGTTTCCTCGGTGTGTATGCCCAGCAGTGGGATTGCTGGGTCATAAGGTAGTTCTATTTGCAGTTTTTTAAGGAATCTCCACACTGTTCTCCAAAGTGGCTGTACTAGTTTGCATTCCCACCAGCAGTGTAGGAGGGTTCCCTTTTCTCCACACCCTCTCCAGCATTTATTGCTTGCAGATTTTTGGATCGCAGCCATTCTGACTGGTGTGAAGTGGTACCTCATTGTAGTTTTGATTTGCATTTCTCTAATAATGAGTGATGTTGAGCATCTTCTCATGTGTTTGTTAGCCATCCGTATGTCTTCTTTGGAGAAATGTCTATTTAGTTCTTTGGCCCATTTTTTGATTGGGTCATTTATTTTTCTGGAATTGAGCTGCATAAGTTGCTTGTATATTTTTGATGTTAGTTGTTTGTCAGTTGCTTCATTTGCTATTATTTTCTCCCATTCAGAAGGCTGTCTTTTCACTTTGCTTATATTTTCCTTTGTTGTGCAGAAGCTTTTAATTTTAATTAGATCCCATTTGTTTATTTCCAGTATTCTGGGAGGTGGATCATAGAGGATCCTGCTGTGATTTATGTCGGAGAGTGTTTTGCCTATATTCTCCTCTAGGAGTTTTATAGTTTCTGGTCTTACATTTAGATCTTTAATCCATTTTGAGTTTATTTTTGTGTATGGTGTTAGAAAGTGATCTAGTTTCATTCTTTTACAAGTCGTTGACCAGTTTTCCCAGCACCACTTGTTAAAGAGATTGTCTTTACTCCATTGTATATTCTTGCCTCCCTTGTCAAAGATAAGGTGTCCATATGTGTGTGGATTTATCTCTGGGCTTCCTATTTTGTTCCATTGATCTATGTTTCTGTCTTTGTGCCAGTACCATACTGTCTTGATGACTGTGGCTTTGTAGTAGAGCCTGAAGTCAGGCAGGTTGATTCCTCCAGTTCCATTCTTATTTCTCAAGATTGCTTTGGCTATTCGAGGTTTTTTGTATTTCCATACAAATCTTGAAATTATTTGTTCTAGTTCTGTGAAAAATATGGCTGGTAGCTTGACAGGGATTGCATTGAATTTGTAAATTGCTTTGGGTAGTATACTCATTTTCACTATATTGATTCTTCCGATCCGTGAACATGGTATATTTCTCCATCTATTAGTGTCCTCTTTGATTTCTTTCACCAGTGTTTTATAGTTTTCTATGTACAGGTCTTTAGTTTCTTTAGGTAGATATATTCCTAAGTATTTTATTCTTTTCGTTGCAATGGTGAATGGAATTGTTCCCTTAATTTCTTTTTCTACTTTCTCATTATTAGTGTATAGGAATGCAAGGGATTTCTGTGTGTTGATTTTATATCCTGCAACTTTACTATATTCATTGATTAGCTCTAGTAATTTTCTGGTGGAGTCTTTAGGGTTTTCTATGTAGAGGATCATGTCATCTGCAAACAGTGAGAGTTTTACTTCTTCGTTTCCAATTTGGATTCCTTTTATTTCTTTTTCTGCTCTGATTGCTGTGGCCAAAACTTCCAGAACTATGTTGAATAGTAGCGGTGAAAGTGGGCACCCTTGTCTTGTTCCTGACTTTAGGGGAAATGCTTTCAATTTTTCACCATTGAGGATAATGTTTGCTGTGGGTTTGTCATATATAGCTTCTATTATGTTGAAGTATGTTCCTTCTATTCCTGCTTTCTGGAGAGTTTTTTTTTTTTATCATAAATGGATGTTGAATTTTGTCAAAGGCCTTCTCTGCATCTATTGAGATAATCATATGGTTTTTATTTTTCAATTTGTTAATGTGGTGTATTACATTGATTGATTTGCGGATATTGAAGAATCCTTGCATCCCTGGGATAAAGCCCGCTTGGTCATGGTGTATGATCTTTTTAATGTGTTGTTGGATTCTGATTGCTAGAATTTTGTTGATGATTTTTGCATCTATGTTCATCAGTGATATTGGCCTGTAGTTTTTTTTTTTTGTAGTATCTTTGTCAGGTTTTGGTATTAGGGTGATGGTGGCCTCATAGAATGAGTTTGGAAGTTTACCTTCCTCTGCAATTTTCTGGAAGAGTTTGAGGAGGATAGGTGTTAGCTCTTCTCGAAATTTTTGGTAGAATTCAGCTGTGAAGCCGTCTGGACCTGGGCTTTTGTTTGCTGGAAGATTTCTGATTACAGTTTCAATTTCTGTGCTTGTGATGGGTCTGTTAAGATTTTCTATTTCTTCCTGGTTCAGTTTTGGAAAATTGTACTTTTCTAAGAATTTGTCCATTTCTTCCACATTGTCCATTTTATTGGCATATAACTGCTGATAGTAGTCTCTTATGATCCTTTGTATTTCTGTGTTGTCTGTTGTGATCTCTCCATTTTCATTTCTTAATTTTATTGATTTGATTTTTCTCTCTTTGCTTCTTGATGAGTCTGGCTAATGGTTTGTCAATTTTATTTATCCTTTCAAAGAACCAGCTTTTGGCTTTGTTGATTTTTGCTATGGTCTCTTTTGTTTCTTTTGCATTTATTTCTGCCCTAATTTTTAAGATTTCTTTCCTTCTACTAACTCTGGGGTTCTCCAATTCTTCCTTTTCT
>NW_017189591.1:0-57216 GCF_001704415.2 Capra hircus | reverse complement strand
GTCTCAAAAGCCCTTGCTGAATCATCTAACTTCAAGGAAAACAAAAGCAAACTTTAGGTCCCGCCCTGATGCTCCAGGCTTGTTGCATCTACCTGGGACTTATCATTCCTTGTCCAGAGATTTATCACCCCCTGCCCAACTGCAAATGCCATCTCAACTAAAGAATACCCAAAACATTCCGCCTGACTAATGTTTCCCTTATCGCATCCACAAACCTCCCTTTAAATAGGAAGCCTCCGAAAGATGGCGGAGGAATAGGATGGGAAGACCACTTTCTCCCTCACAAATTCCTCAAAGGAACATTTCAACGCTGAGTAAACACCACAAAACAACTTCTGTAGGCTGGCAGAGACATCAGGCAACCAGAAAAGCAGACCATTGTCTTCAAAAACAGTGAACCTCTCTGAGTGTCCCACAATGTGGAGAAACTTTTCATCCTTAACCTAGATGTTTTATCATTGGTGCTGTATAGATGGAGAAGTTAGAGGCTACGGTAAAAATAAAACTGAAAACCAGAAGCAGGAGGCTTTAAGTCCAAAGCCTGAAAACATTAGAGAACTCTTGATTTCAGGGAACATTAAGTAATAGGAGCTCGTCAAATGCCTCCATACCTACACTGAAACCAAGCTCCACCCAAGGGCCAACAAGTTCCAGAACAAGACATACCACGCAAATTCTCCAGCAACACAGAAACACTCCCCTGAGCTTCAATATACAGGCAGCTCAAAGTTATTCCAAAACCTTTGACGTCTCATAACCCATTACTGGTCACTCCACTGCACTCCAGAGAGAAGTAACCCCGCTCCACCCACCAGAACTCCAACACAAGCCTCCCCTAACCAGGAAACCTTTGACAAGCCACTGATAGATCCCCACCCACCAGTGAGGAAGCTCCATAATAAAGAGAACTCCACAAATTACCAGAATATAAAAAGGCCACCCAAACGCAGGAATATAACCAAGATGAAGAGACAGAGGAATACTTAGCAGGTAAAGGAACAGGAGAGTTGCCCACCTAACCAAACAAAAGAGGAAGAAGTAGGGAATCTACCTGAGAAAGAATTCTGAATTTTGATAGTGAAAATGATCCAAAAATCTTGAAATCAAAATAGAATCACAGATAAATAGCCTAGAGACAAGGATTGAGAAGATGCAAGAAAGGTTTAACAAGGACCTAGAAGAAATAAAAAAGAGTCAATATATAATGAATAACAAAGTAAATGAGATCAGAAACACTCTGCAGGCAACAAATAGTAAGAATAACGGAGGCAGAAGATAGGATTAGTGAAATAGAAGATAGAATGGTAGAAATAAATGAATCAGAGAGGAAACAAGAAAAACGAGTTAAAAGAAATGAGGACAATCTCAGAGACCTCCAGGACAATATGAAACGCTCCAACATTCGAATTATAGGAGTCCCAGAAAAAGAAGACGAAAAGAAAGACCATGAGAAAATCCTTGAGGAGATAATAGTTGAAAACTTCCCTAAAATGGGGAAGGAAATAATCACCCAAGTCCAAGAAACACAGAGAGTTCCAAATAGGATAAACCCAAAGCAGAACACCCCAAGACACATATTAATCAAATTAACAAAGATCAAACACAAAGAACAAATATTAAAAGCAGCAAGGGAAAAAAAACTAATAACACACAAGGGGATTCCCATAAGGATTACAGCTGATCTTTCAATAGAAACTCTTCAGGCCAGGAGAGAATGGCAGAACATACTTAAAGTGATGAAAGAATACAACCTACAGCCCAGATTACTGTACCCAGCAAGGATCTCATTCAAATACGAAGGAGAAATCAAAAGCTTTACAGACAAGCAAAAGCTGAGAGAATTCAGCACCACCAAACCAGCTCTCCAACAAATTCTAAAGGATATTCTCTAGACAGGAAACACAAAAAGGGGTGTATAAACCCGAACCCAAAAACAATAAAGTAATGGCAACGGGATCATACTTATCAATAATTACCTTAAACGTAAATGGGTTGAATGCCCCAACCAAAAGGCAAAGACTGGCCGAATGGATACAAAAAACAAGACCCCTCTATATGCTGCTTACAAGAGACCCACCTCAAAACAAGGGACACATACAGACTGAAAGTGAAGGGCTGGAAAAAGATATACCACGCAAATAGAGACCAAAAGAAAGCAGGAGTGGCAATACTCATATCCGATAAAATAGACTTTAAAACAAAGGCTGTGAAAAGAGACAAAGAAGGCCACTACATAATGATCAAAGGAACAATCCAAGAAGAAGATATAACTATTATAAATATATATGCACCCAATATAAGAGCACCGCAATATGTAAGACAAATGCTAACAAGTATGAAAGGGGAAATCAACAATAACACAATAATAGTGGGAGACTTTAATACCCCACTCACACCTATGGACAGATCAACTAAACAGAAAATCAACAAAGAAATGCAAACTTTAAATGATGCATTAGATCAGTTAGACCTAATTGATATCTATAGGACATTTCACCCCAAAAACAATGAATTTCACCTTTTTTTCAAGTGCTCATGGAACCTTCTCCAGGATAGATCACATCCTGGGCCATAAGTCTAAACTTGATAAATTCAAAAAAATCGAAATCATTCCAAGCATCTTTTCTGACCATAATGCATTAAGATTAGATCTCAATTACAGGAGAAAAACTATTAAAAATTCCAACATGTGGAGGTTGAAGAACACACTTCTGAATAACCAACAAATCACAGAAGAAATCAAAAAAGAAATCAAAATATGCACAGAAACTAATGAAAATGAAAACACAACAACCCAAAACCTGTGGGACATTATAAAAGCAGTGCTAAGAGGAAAGTTCATAGCACTACAGGCATACCTCAAGAAACAAGAAAGAAGTCAAATAAATAACCTAACTCTACACCTAAAGCAACTAGAAGAGGAAGAATTGGAGAACCCCAGAGTTAGTAGAAGGAAATAAATCTTAAAAATTAGGGCAGAAATAAATGCAAAAGAAACAAAAGAGACCATAGCAAGTATCAACAAAGCCAAAAGCTGGTTCTTTGAAAGGATAAATAAAATTGACAAACCATTAGCCAGACTCATCAAGAAGCAAAAAGAGAAAAATCAAATCAATAAAATTAGAAATGAAAATGGAGAGATCACAACAGACAACACAGAAATACAAAGGATCATAAGAGACTACTATCAGCAGTTATATGCCAATAAAATGGACAACGTGGAAGAAATGGACAAATTCTTAGAAAAGTACAATTTTCCAAAACTGAACCAGGAAGAAATAGAAAATCTTAACAGACCCATCACAAGCACGGAAATTGAAACTGTAATCAGAAATCTTCCAGCAAACAAAAGCCCAGGTCCAGACGGCTTCACAGCTGAATTCTACCAAAAATTTCGAGAAGAGCTAACACCTATCCTCCTCAAACTCTTCCAGAAAATTGCAGAGGAAGGTAAACTTCCAAACTCATTCTATGAGGCCACCATCACCCTAATACCAAAACCTGACAAAGATGCCACAAAAAAAAAGAAAACTACAGGCCAATATCACTGACGAACATAGATGCAAATATCCTCAACAAAATTCTAGCAATCAGAATCCAACAACACATTAAAAAGATCATACACCATGACCAAGTGGGCTTTATCCCAGGGATGCAAGGATTCTTCAATATCCATAAATCAATCAATGTAATTCACCACATTAACAAATTGAAAAATAAAAACCATATGATTATCTTAATAGATGCAGAGAAGGCCTTTGACAAAATTCAACATCCATTTATGATAAAAACTCTCCAGAAAGCAGGAATAGAAGGAACATACCTCAACATAATAAAAGCTATATATGACAAACCCACAGCAAACACTATCCTCAATGGTGAAAAATTGAAAGCATTTCCCCTAAAGTCAGGAACAAGACAAGGGTGTCCACTTTCACCGCTACTATTCAACATAGTTCTGGAAGTTTTGGCCACAGCAATCAGAGCAGAAAAAGAAATAAAAGGAATCCAAATTGGAAAAGAAGAAGTAAGACTCTCACTGTTTGCAGATGACATGATCCTCTACATAGAAAACCCTAAAGACTCCACCAGAAAATTACTAGAGCTCATCAACAAATATAGTAAAGTTGCAGGATATAAAATCAACACACAGAAATCCCTTGCATTCCTATACACGAATAATGAGAAAGTAGAAAAAGAAATTAAGGAAACACCATTGCAACGAAAAGAATAAAATACTTAGGAATATACCTACCTAAAGAAACTAAAGACCTATATATAGAAAACTATGAAACACTGATGAAAGAAATCAAAGAGAACACTAATAGATGGAGAAATATACCATGTTCATGGATCGGAAGAATCAATATAGTGAAAATGAGTATACTACCCAAAGCAATTTACAAATTCAATGCAATCCCTATCAAGCTACCAGCCGTATTTTTCACAGAATTAGAACAAATAATTTCAAGATTTGCATGGAAATACAAAAAACCTCGAATTGCCAAAGCAATCTTGAGAAATAAGAATGGAACTGGAGGAATCAACTTGCCGGACTTCAGGCTCTACTACAAAGCCACAGTCATCAAAACAGTATGGTACTGGCACAAAGACAGACATATATATCAATGGAACAAAATAGAAAGCCCAGAGATAAATCCACACACATATGGACACCTTATCTTTGACAAAGGAGGCAAGAATATACAATGGAGTAAAGACAATCTCTTTAACAAGTGGTGCTGGGAAAACTGGTCAACCACTTGTAAAAGAATGAAACTAGATCACTTTCTAACACCGCACACAAAAATAAACTCAAAATGGATTAAAGATCTAAATGTATGACCAGAAACTATCAAACTCCTAGAGGAGAACATAGGCAAAACACTCTCCGACATAAATCACAGCAGGATCCTCTATGATCCACCTCCCAGAATTCTGGAAATAAAAGCAAAAATAAACAAATGGGATCTAATTAAAATAAAAAGCTTTTGCACAACAAAGGAAAATATAAGCAAGGTGAAAAGACAGCCTTCTGAATGGGAGAAAATAATAGCAAATGAAGCAACTGACAAACAACTAATCTCAAAAATATACAAGCAACCTCTGCAGCTCAATTCCAGAAAAATAAACTACCCAATCAAAAAATGGGCCAAAGAACTAAATAGACATTTCCTCAAAGAAGACATACGGATGGCTAACAAACACATGAAAAGATGCTCAACATCACTCATTATTAGAGAAATGCAAATCAAACCCACAATGAGGTACCACTTCACACCAGTCAGAATGTCTGCGATCCAAAAATCTGCAAGCAATAAATGCTGGAAAGGGTGCGGAGAAAAGGGAACCCTTCTACACTATTGGTGGGAATGCAAACTAGTACAGCCACTATGGAGAACAGTGTGGAGATTCCTTTAAAAATTGCAAATAGAACTACCTTATGACCCAGCAATCCCACTGCTGGGCATACACACCAAGGAAACCAGAATTGAAAGAGACACATGTACCCCAATGTTCATCGCAGCACTGTTTATAATAGCCAGGACATGGAAACAACCTAGATGTCCATCAGCAGATGAACGGATAAGAAAGCTGTGGTACATATACACAATGGAGTATTACTCAGCCGTGAAAAAGAATTCATTTGAATCAGTTCTGATGAGATGGATGAAACTGGAGCCGATTATACAGAGTGAAGTAAACCAGAAAGAAAAACACCAATACAGTATACTAACACATATATATGTTATATATATATATATAGAATATATATAGAATATATATAACACAATATAGAAAGATGGCAATGACGACCCTGTATGCAAGACAGCAAAAAAGACACAGATGTGTATAACGGACTTTTGGACTCAGAGGGAGAGGGAGACGGTGGGATGATTTGGGAGAATGGCATCGTAACATGTATATTATCATGTAAGAATCGAATCGCCAGTCTATGTCCGACGCAGGATACAGCATGCTTGGGGCTGGTGCACGAGGATGACCCAGAGAGATGTTAGGGGGAGGGAGGTGGGACGGGGGTTCATGTTTGGGAACGCATGTACACCCGTGGTGGATTCATGTCAATGTATGGCAAAACCAATACAGTATTGCAAAGTAAAATAAAGTAAAAATAAAAATTAAAAAAAAAATAAAAAAAAATATGAAGCCTCCCTGATCCCTCTCATGCTCAGCCTGGTCGTTAGGCCAACTGCCACCCCTCCTTGCCTGAATAAAGGTAACCTACTTCCATTGAGGTCATCTCTCCTTTTCTGCCTCAGCCCAATGTATATCTTACAACCAGCACTGTCTGAGAGAAGAGGGCAAACAGGTGCCCCCAGGGAGTCAAGACACAGGCTGCTAAGTCAGCAAGACAGCTGTGAGGGAGTGGAGTGGGCACCCCGCGGGGCCTCTGCCGCTGTCCCAGGGTGCCCTGCAGTTCCAAGCTTTGGCCTGAATGTGTCATAAAGAAGGACCCTTTGTACTCTACCTATTACGAGTTAACCGCTAAAGAAATGTTGCCTGTAAGCTTGTACAGAAACCCCATCTCTGGGAGCCCTGCATCCCAGGTAATGAGCACCAAGCTAACATAACTTGTTTAGCTCACAGGAAACTTCCTGACCAGACTCACCTATGAATCTTGGCAGGGAGGCAGACATTAACACATCCCCTCTGGAGCCTGATCAGAATGAGGAAATATTTGACTTTCCTCACACACCACCTTTGAGAATTAAGATAAAAAGAAGCCTGAATTCTAACTCAGGCAAGATGAGTTCGGGGACAAGAGTCGTGGGTTTCTGAATAAAGCCGCTGTTCCTTGCCCCAAGAACTCATCTCTCAGTTTCTTGGCCTGTCATGAGGTGAGCAGTACGAGCTTGGGCTCAGTTACAGACGAGCTGACAGTCTTGCCCTTTTGGGGGAAGATTTCCATTTTCATTCATTTAGTCATTCATCGTGTATGTGAGTCCTGCTCAGAGCCAGGCCCTGCTGAGCTCACCCTTGGAGACCCAGCGCAGACCTCGGTGGGTCCACAACGCCTTTCTTGATCCCACGCTCTGCCCACACCATTTACTGCCTCACCCAGGACCCCTCAAGTCTTTAAGCACACTGTGATGAGCTCTCCAGCTTGTCAGCCATGTGAAGACCTCGAACAGATGCAGAACGGGGCTCAGAAAACGTGATGATGACCAGTAATCAAATCAATGAGCTGGCCAGACACAAACCAGGCTCAGGTCACATTCACCAAAGGTCATCTCCTCCCTCCTTCCAGAGCCAGAGTTTCCTACCAGGAGCCCAGGATCTTCTCTGACTCTAACCTCATCCAAAACATTAACAGTCTGGGTGGATTTTATTTTCAATTTTATTTCTTTTTACACCTGAAGTCACTTTGTGACTATTCCACTGAATACTGAGTAACTGAATGATCACTTCTGTTGTGTCTGGGCCAAGAAAGCCCAGTATGGGAGGATGCTGAGAGGGAAAAGGTTGGGGGCGGAGGGGGTGGGTGGGGAGAGCAGAGGCAGGCGGCCTAACCACCCCCACCCCACCCCCCCAACCCCCGTCCTCACTGCCCCGCCCCAGGGGTAGGATGCTGAGGAGGAGAGGGTCAGGGGAGTTGTGGGGGGTGGAGGAACAGCAGAGGCAGTGGCCCCCACCCCCATTCTCACCACCCCGCCCTGCCCCACCCCCTTTGTACTTAAGCAACCTGACTGTGATGACCGGGGTCCAGATGTCTCCTTGCTGACGGTCTGTCCTTTAGAGCCAGCTGTAGAGGTCACAAGACAAACCTAAGTTCTGCAGCCCCTGTGTGATCCAGGAGCAGTCGCTTGTGCCTTCAGAGGGTCAGTTTCTGAGCCACAGTGGTGCTCTCCCAGAGTCGGGCGTGAGTTGGTGGCCAGCACTCCTCACCGTGAGGTGCTGCAGCTCCTGCTCTGCCCTGAAACCCCTCCCTGCAGCCTGGCTGTGTTAGGGGACGCCTGGACACAGCAGGCATGAGCGGGTCGGAGAGACTGGGCGCTTCAGGGGCAGAAGAGATACAGAGACACTTGATGTCACTCTGGCCACTTCCAACTGGTCCCAGCCTAATGCTGCTTGTCATACACCATGAGTGGACACGATCTCCTGGGAGCTCAGAAGACTCTCCTGAGAGCTGGGATGTGGAGCTCTGGAGGATGGGGCTGGGATAGCCCCCCACATGAAGCTGGGGCTCTGGGGCTCTGAAGCTGACCCAGTGCGTGAAGCTGGGCCTGGCAGGTTTGCACTGTAGACTATCAGGTGTCTGGCTGAAGCTGCTGACATCCGTGGTCACACCTCCCTCACCCATCTGACCGTTTCTGATCCCAGCAGTTAAGCAGGGCTGGTCTGGCAGGCACGTGACTGAGACAGGAGCTCAGGACGGGCAACTCCTCCACCCACCTCTGCTCTCCTCTCTCCTGGTCTCCCTCCTTCACCACCTCTGCCCGCCCCTCCTCCCTGCCCCACCATGTAGTTCTCTTCTTAGGCCACCGTGGGGAGGCCTGTGTGGAGTCCTGGTTGGGTGGGTGGCACAGAGGGTCCCGAGAAGGGGTGTCGTGGCTGAGCTGGTTGCTCTGTGCTTGCTGGTGGCTGAGGGTCAGTGAGGCAAAGAGGCTCCCTGCACAAAGACGGTTCCTAGTGACATGGACTGAGTGACAATGGTAATTTTACATTCTGTGAGTTTTTGATAATTAAAAAGAAAAGAACTTGGGTGTGTGTGTGTGTGTATTATCATGGCTTAGAAAGGAAAATTCTCAAGTCAAACAGAGGAATGAATCGTGTGCTAAACCATAGATGAGTCTCAAAGACACAGCACCAAGTGTAAGAAACCAGCGTGCGTGGCCACAGTGGTGCAGATCCATGTACTGTAAATATGCAGAACAGGCAAATCATCAGGGCCAAAAAGCACACAGACAATTGCCCAAAGCTGGGGGAGGTGGACAGGGAAGCGCCTGTTTAATGGGTGGTGGCTTTCTTCGTGAGGAGGTGAAGTGCTCTGATTTAGAGAGTGGTGATGGCTACACAACTTTGCAAACAGATGATGAATCGTTGAGTTGTACATTTTACAGAGTAGATTTTATGACATGTGAATTAGATTCCAGCTTAAAATTGCGATTGATAAAGGAGTGGTTTTTTAAAAGAATTCACCCAAGAAACACATCTTATCCTGAGTTTTGTTTGGTTCTCACCCTGCTGACGTCTGTAGGCAAACAGACATCTGGACAGAGATGAGGATTCAGGTTTCCTCCTTCAGCGACGGCCTTCTCTGAGGTGCCCTTCATCACCAAACCACGAGGACCCTCGGCCTCTGCAGGAGCTGCTCGCCATGTTCCTATCGTCCCCTCTCCTTCTCCTCCCCCTGCTCTGAGGGGCTTCCTGCCTCCAGCTCCGCCTCCTGAGTTCAGTCTGGGCTCCTCTCACTGGCACTCTTGCTGGGCTCCTGGCCGCCCTCTGGATGCAGCCTCTCCGCCCCCCTGTTCGCTTTCTCTCTGTGATAACTGACCTGCTTTAACTGCAGTTCTGAACATGTCCATTCTCTACTCACAGCATCTGAGCGGCTCCCACTTCCCAGGAAGGATAGTGGCATCCCAGGCCAGGCTCTAAATGCCTTTCACTCTCTCTCCCCTGCCCCTTCCTCTGCCAGCCCTCACCCCCTGCCTCCACCCCGCAGTCCACAGCGCCTTTGACATCATCTGGGAGTTGAGATGAACGCTCTGCCTTCGCATCTGCCTTTCTGGGGGGAGCTTGCTCTCTGTTGCACCTGCCACTGGGCTCTGGCTCTGGAATCCTGGCTGCTGAACTGTACTCCTCCGAGGCCTTGGCTTGGAAACCATCTGCTCTGCTGATTTTCCTCTGACTCCCTCGGGCTGTGTCGTGACTCCTTGTCTCTCTTCTGGTCCTGTGTGCCTTTTCTTGGTGAGCACGTGCCACATGGGGGGGCGGTGCATTATGTCTTCTCTGACGCCCCTCTTAGGCCCAGGGCTTCCTGAGGACAGGAATCCAGGCCCCACGACTCTCCACGACTCTCTCAGGCCCGGAGGTGCTCCCTGCTCACCTGCACGGAGACTGGAGGCTGTGGCTCCCCCGCCAGGCTTGCGGGGCCATCTGGGTCTCACCTCAGGCACTGTCCGCGCTGTGGGGGAGCAGCTTTCACTCCAAGAAACTCCCCCGCCCTTTTGTTGCGAGACAGGCTCTGGGAGGCACGGGCGTCAGGGGCTGTGGCTCCGGGCTCTGCAGGAGCAATAGTCTGGTGTGCGCACTTAGCTGCTCCACGGCATGTGCGATCTTTCTGGGTCAAACCTGTGTCTCTTGCGTTGGCAGGCAGATTCTTTACCACTGAGTCAGCAGGGCTGCCTGAGATAACACATTTCTGACTTCTGCCAATGTTGCTGAGGCCCAAGGACCGTTGAAGAATCAAGAAACCCCCAAGAGCAGCCGGGCAGCTCGTCTTACACACGTGGCAGCCGACACCAGCGGAGCGTGCGGATGGTGGCCCTCCGCGCGTGGCGCTGCTCGGGCCGCGGGCCTCCCTCCCGCCCAGGGTCTCTCCTGAGCCCACCGCTCCCTCCCCCAGGTCAGAGGAGAACACGGGGGACCACAGCTGGCCTCTCAGGGTCTGTGACCCTCGGGAGGCATGTCTGAGGGTCTGGGGGTCAGACAGAGCCTCTATCAGAGGGGCTGAGAGGGGCAGGAGCTCAGCTGGCTCCTCTCCTGCGGCCCAGCTGTGAATTCTGTGGGCTCACTTTCTACTCCTCGCGGTGACCAAGAATGTATAGCTTCCCAGGGAGGATCTTCCATATTTTAACAAGAGTAGTAAAGAGTCCTTCCTGTCGTTGTATGTTTTATTTGCCACCAGAGCTTTCAACAAGCAGTGGCACACTCTGTCAAGCCCTCATGTGATTGTAGACACTTCTAAGAAGGGTTCAAGATAAAACTTAAAAAAAAAAAAATGTCCTAGGCAATTGAACCACTTGAGCTGTGATATAAAATCATGTCCTTTAATCTAGTTTATTCATTGTGGATAGCACCCCAAAATAATACTTTAAAAGTCATAGTGGTCTTTTTGCCCTTATTTCTGAAGGTCTTTGCTGGTGGGCCCCATGTGTCTGAGGAGATCCGTATGTGAACATGAAACAGCATCATCTCCAGTCTGATGAAAGTTGCCATTCTCCTCTTCTCTGCAAGGGAAACGCCACCTCGGCTCACCCCCAGCTATTTTACACTGTCAGGAATAGAGGCCAACAAAGCCCCTGTGCTGTACTCATAAGTGTAACTGGATCCCTTAGAAACCAGCCCAGCTAATCTCCACCCTCAGGAGCTCTGACACCTTGCTACTCAAAGTGCAGCCCAGGATCCACAGGAACTGGCGTTTCCTGGGAGCGTGTGAGAAATGCAGAGCCCCAGGCCTGTCCCATCTGCTGCCTGCAAGGCTGTAAGCATCCTTTACTTTACTGAGAGGAAGGGAAGACTGCAGACCCTGATGCAAAGCCCAAAGCTTTATCTTTCTCAGCAATTGTGAGAGCGCATATCATCCTTCCACCATTTTCTTTTTTTTTTCTAATTGACGCGTAGCTGACACACCCCTGCATGCTCGTGTTGGGTGTGCAACATAATGACTCACTATCTGTATATATTGTGACACTATCGCCATGATAAGTCCATCTCACGCCCATCTCATCTCACACTGTGACATCTTTTGTGTGTGTGTGATGAGGACTTTTTAGACCCACTCTTTTAGCAACTTTCAAATACACAAAATAATTTTTTAAAATAGTATTATTAGCTATAGTTGTGATGCTACTCATGATGATCCCATGAATTACTTTTCTGTAATTGGAATTTTGTGCCTTTTGACCACCTTCACCTACTTCACACACCCACAGCCCACCTTCTGCAAACACCAATCTGTGCCCTGGATTGAGGACCTTGGTGCTTTGCTTTTTATTTATTTTTTTTTAAGATGCCACCTGTCAGTGAGCTCACCCTTTTCCTGTGCACCTGTAAGACTAGTGTAGGTCTTAGTAGGTCCTGGATCTGTTACCCTCTCAACATTCCGTGCGGAGTCTTGGCTGCTGTGTGAGAATGATCATTCAGTGGATGGTTACCTCGGTAAGATGGGAATGTGATCTCCTCCCACTGCCTGTCATGGGGCAGATTCTCCCAGGCCTGGTGTGTGGCTCTGGGGCACTTCCCCTCCACATCAGTAAAGTGTGTGGTCATTCAGTAATGACTCTTTCCAACAATCGTGATAATGGACATCACCTTTGATAAACATTTCATTAATTAGAGCAACAGTTGTTTGGAAAAATAAGTCCAGACTTGAATCTCTCCCTTTGAAATGTCAAACATCTGGCAGGAAAACAACTCCCTAGGAGACTTTCCCCCAGATTTTAGTCACAGAGTCAGCAAACCCTGAAAACTTCACATGCCCTATAGGCCTTTACAGAAGGTTGCTTTTAAATTAATCAAACCACAGGAGCGGGTTTGATCCTGCCCTAATCTTAGGTGATGCAGAACTGACTTCTGTAACTCAGGGAACATTAATTGTGCTCTTGGAATCTATGGACAGATAGGAATGAGAATTCACTCATATGAAAAGCCACAAGCAAAGATCTTAACCCTTTCTCAAATTTTAATTGCAGGTATGGCTGGGAGAGTTTTGCCCTGTATATTTCCCATTTCAGAGATTGTTGAAAGCTTTGAATAAAGTGAAATTCCCATGGGGAGGACCCCTTGTATTTCTAGAGAATAAGTTTCAACCTGATGATTAGTCCCCCCAGAGGGACCTGGGGTGAGGGAATTAAAGCCAGTTGATTATCAATCACTTTCCAGTGTCAGCATTTACCGGAAGATAAAGGCTGCCATAAGTTAACTTCTCCGTTGTCCAAGCATGGCTAGTTCCTAGACCTTCAGAGACAACACTTGGTTCTTTGGCTACAGTGCTTTAGTATCCAGGAAACTATGTGGCCAAGTGCATGACTATGTGGTTTTGGTGGCTATTCTCTGAGCTCTGTAGCTGGAGAAAGATCTCAGACATTATGCAGATTATTTTATGTGTGTACCAAGTAGCTGTCACGTTTAACTCTTTTATCCACAGCCTAATCTTGAATCTCAAGTTCAGTACAGTGAATGTTCAAACAAAGATGTGGAGCAAATGGAACAGGCTGGGGGTAAGCCTAAAGATTAATAGACGTCTGAGCTGATGAACGTTAGCAATTACCTCGTCCAGTCTCCAAATCCTCTGAAGATGTGTGGCATCTCCAGATCATCGCAGAGCCAGGCCCCTCCCAGCACACCCCCATCACTCATCCTTCAACCATCCATTCAACAGTGACCGAGAATCAACTCGTGTCAGGAGCCAGGAAAGAACCATGAGCAAGACACAGCCCTGCTCTCCCAGAGTTTTCCGTCCAGCAGGAGATTACATAAGAACTGGCAATCTGATGAATGTGACAGAGGGGGAATGCAGGTGCTCGGGGAGCTGGCGGAAGGGTTAGGGAAGACTCCCCTGAACAAGGAGTACTGAACATGGAGATGAAATGGTGGGAGCTGGTGGAACAAGGGGTAGGGAGAAGAGCTCCCCAGCAGGAGGAGCGGCATACATAAAGCCCTGACTCAGGGGGAAACGTACGGTGCCAGGCACTCAAAGAAGCCCAGGATGGCAGGGAGATTAGCGTGAGGAGAAGCACAGGGGTCATTCATGGAAGGTCCTGGATCGTGGGTCTGGTGGTAGTGAGAAATTACTGAAATTTTTAAGGAGGATTTGGGTTTTTATTTTCTTAGTTGCATTTTCTGCTGTAGGAAGGATAAGTTGGAAGGAATGCAGAGAGACCCTCTGGGGGCAGGGGGCAGGCAGAGATGGAAAATTTGACAAATCAAGGCAGAAAAGGCTGGGAGATTCCATTAAGGGGTGACATTTGAGACAGAAAGTAGAGTAAACATCACTCTGAGAACTCGATTCAGCTTGACCATTCTCCTGAGAGGTTTTCCTGGTGGCTCAGATGGTAAGGAATCCACCTGCAATGAAGGAGACCCGGGTTCAATCCCTGGGTTGGGAAGATCTCCTGGAGGAGGGCCTGGCAACCCACTCCAGTATTATTCTTGCCAGGAGAATCCCCAGGAACAGAAGAGCCTGCAGGGCTACAGTCCATGGGGTCACAAAGAGACACAACTTAGCAGCTGAGTAGCAACTGAGTACACAGGCGCAGTGTTCATGCTGGTGAGATTTCTGAGAGCGATGTAACCAGCTGGACATCTACCCGCAGGAGGTTTGTTCCAAAGAACAAAATGCACAATGTAATGTGAACTAAATTCACAGTAATTTATAATGTGAACAAAATTCACAATGTTTCTAATGTATAGCCCTCAGCATATGCTTTAAAAACAAACAAATAAACAAAAAGCCCTACCATATTTCTACAGTGGAGGTGGGCAAGCTTCTATAAAGATCCAGAGAGTAAATATTTTAGCTTTGCCACATGACATCTGCTGTATCCACTCAGCTCAGTCGTATCCAAGAAGCACCACAGATAAGAAGTACATGAAGAGCCTCTTTCAAGAAAACACTACTTATAGACAATGAAACCTGGATGAATATGAGTATAATGAATAGAATATTCATGCTGCAAATATTATCTTTAAGAATTATTTTCAATCATTTCAGTTCAGTTCTGTCTCTCAGTCGTGTCCGACTCTTTGCGACCCCATGAATCGCAGCACGCCAGGCCTCCCTGTCCATCACCATCTCTCGGAGTTCACTCAGACTCATGTCCATCGAGTCCGTGATGCCATCCAGCCATCTCATCCTCAGTCGTCCCCTTCTCCTCCTGCCCCCAATCCCTCCCACCATCAGAGTCTTTCCCAATGAGTCAGCTCTTCGCATGAGGTGGCCAAAGTACTGGAGTTTCAGCTTTAGCATCATTCCCTCCAAAGAAATCCCAGGGCTGATCGCCTTCAGAATGGACTGGTTGGATCTCCTTGCAGGCCAAGGGACTCTCGAGAGTCTTCTCCAACACCACAGTTCAAAAGCATCAATTCTTCAGTGCTCAGCCTTCTTCACAGTCCAGCTCTCACATCCATACATGAGCACTGGAAAAACCATAGCCTTGACTAGACGGACCTTAGTCGGCAAAGTAATGTCTCTGCTTTTGAATATGCTCTCTAGGTTGGTCATAACTTTTCTTCCAAGGAGTAAGTGTCTTTTAATTTCATGGCTGCAGTAATCATCTGCGGTGATTTTGGAGCCCCCAAAAATAAAGTCTGACACTGTTTCCACTGTTTCCCCGTCTATTTTCCATGAAGTGATGGGACCAGATGCCATGATCTTCATTTTCTGAATGTTGAACTTTAAGCCAACATTTTCACTGTCCTCTTTCACTTTCATCAAGAGGCTTTTTAGTTCCTCTTCACTTTCTGCCATAAGGGTGCTATCATCTGCATATCTGAGGTTATTGATATTTCTCCCAGCAATCTTGATTCCAGCTTGTGTTTCTTCCAGTCCAGCATTTCTCATGATGTACTCTGCATAGAAGTTAAATAAGCAGAGTGACAATATACAGCCTTGACGTACTGCTTTTCCTATTTGGAACCACTCTGTTGTTCCATGTCCAGTTCTAACTGTTGCTTCCTGACCTGCATACAGATTTCTCAAGAGGCAGGTCAGGTGGTCTGGTATTCCCATTTCTTTCAGAATTTTCCACAGTTTATTGTGATCCACACAGTCAAAGGCTTTGACATAGTCAATAAAGCAGAAACAGATGTTTTTCTGGAACACTCTTGCTTTTTCCATGATCCAGCGGATGTTGGCAATTTGATCTCTGGTTCCTCTGCCTCTTCTAATACCAGCTTGAACATCAGGGAGTTCACGGTTCACGTATTACTGAAGCCTGGCTTGGAGAATTTTGAGCATTACTTTACTAGCATGTGAGATGAGTGCAATTGTGCAGTAGTTTGAGCATTCTTTGGCATTGCCTTTCTTTGGAATTGGGATGAAAACTGACCTTTTCCAGTCCTGTGACCACTGCTGAGTTTTCCAAATTTGTTGGCATATTGAGTGCAGGACTTTCACAGCATCATCTTTCAGGATTTGAAATAGCTCAACTGGAATTCCATCACCTCCACTAGCTTTGTTCATAGTCATGCTTTCTAAGGCCCACTTGACTTTATGTTCCAGGATGTCTGGCTCTAGATGAGTGATCACACCATCATGATTATCTGGGTCGTGAAGATCTTTTTTGTACAGTTCTTCTGTGTATTCTTGCCACCTCTTCTTAATATCTTCTGCTTCTGTTAGGTCCATACCATTTCTGTCCTTTGTTGAGCCCATCTTTGCAAGAAATGTTCCCTTGGTATCTCTAGTTTTCTTGAAGAGATCTCTAGTCTTCCCTGTTCTGCTGTTTTCCTCGATGTCTTTGCATTGATCGCTGAAGAAGGCTTTCTTATCATTTCATGCTAATCTTTGGAACTCTGCCTTCAGATGCCTATATCTTTCCTTTTCTCCTTTGCTTTTTTCCTCCCTTCTTTTCACAGCTATTTGTAAGGCCTCCCCAGACAGCCATTTTGCTTTTTTGCATTTCTTTTCCATGGGGATGGTCTTGATCCCTGTCTCCTGTACAATGTCACGAACCTCATTCCATAGTTCATCAGGCACTCTATCTATCAGATATAGACCCTTAAATCTATTTCTCACTTCCACTGTATAATTATAAGGGATTTGATTTGGGTCATACCTGAATGGTCTAGTGGTTTTCCCTACTTTCTTCAATTTGAGTCTGAATTTGGTAATAAGGAGTTCATGATCTGAGCCACAGTCAGCTCCTGGTCTTGTTTTTGTTGGCTGTATACAGCTTCTCCGTCTTTGGCTGCGAAGAATATAATCAATCTGATTTTGGTGTTGACCATCTGGTGATGTCCATGTGTAGAGTCTTCTCTTGTGTTGTTGGAAGAGGGTGGTTGCTATGACCAGTGCATTTTCTTGGCAAAACTATATTAATCTAATTTGCCTGTTACTCCAGGAGTTTCTTGACTTCCTACTTTTGCATTCCAGTCCCCTATAATGAAAAGGACATCTTTTGGGGGTGTTAGTTCTAAAAGGTCTTGTAGGTCTTCATAAAATCCGTTCAACTTCAGCTTCTTCAGCATTACTGGTTGGGGCATAGACTTGGATAACTGTGATATTGAATGGTTTGCCTTGGAGACAAACAGAGATCATTCTGTCGTTTTTGAGATTGCATCCAAGTACTGCATTTTGGACTCTTTTGTTGACCATGATGGCTACTCCATTTCTCCTGAGGGATTCCTGCCCGCAGTAGTAGATATAATGGTCATCTGAGTTAAATTCACCCATTCCAGTTCATTTTAGTTCGCTGATTCCTGGAATGTGCACGTTCACCCTTGCCATCTCTTGTTTGACTACTTCCAATTTGCCTTGATTCATGGACCTGACATTCCAGGTTCCTATGCAATATTGCTCTTTACAGCATCGGATCTTGCTTCTATCACCAGTCACATGCACAACTGGGTATTGTTTTTGTTTTGGCTCCATCCCTTCATTCTTTCAACCATTTAAAGATATAAAAACCATTTTTAGCTTTCAGGCCCTACCAGCACAATCTGGGAGTAGAATTTGGTCCATGGGATGTAAGATGCAATGGCCTATTCTATCCATTTATAGTGGACTCTCCCACCCATAGGGACCATCATTCCGAAACAGTGATTGAGCTATGTGCTGTAACTATGAAACCTATACTCAGAAAACAAAACCGGAATTACCAAAACCTGCCTGAGGTGTGAGAGGTTCAAGTCCTCCCCTCCCCCAGGATACTCCGCCCCCCGCCCCGCCTCCCACTCATGCCTGGCCACCTTGTTACTGCCAAAATCTCGCCTTTCTCTGCCCACCAATGCTCAATTAAAAAATACGGGAGACGGAATTTTGGAGGAATTAGACGGCTTTACTCCTCAGCTGGCCAAGGGGAGCACACAGCAGGCTAGCCCCCAGGAACAGGGCCCTGTCCCCTCCTGGGGGACCTGAGAGACTGTGCACAGCCTGGGTCTCCTGGGTCCGCCAGCCTGCCACCTGCCTCCCGAAATGCAAACGGCCCTAAGGGGTGACTTGCTACAAGAGGGTGCAGGGAGAGCACAAACGTGGTACAGGATGGAAAGTACGCAGGATCAGGGACTCCTGGTTACAGACACACAGGTTAGAAACACCTCAAGTAAAACTAGGAGTGATTAACTCTTTGGCCGAGGTGGGCAGTATTCTGTGCTCCGCGCACCCACAGCGGGTCGGGCTCAGACCTGCCCTTCAGACTCACCGCCAACAGCGTGGGTGACGGTGGCGTTTCAGATCACCAACCGTCTTATTTTGGCCGGGGAAAGAACGCCGTCTACAAAACATATTATTAAGAACCTTTCTTCCGCCCAGGGTGGGAAATCTGGGTTCTTTCACACCAGAGACATGGATCAAAGAAGCGGCGCGCCTGCAGTTGACCCTAAGTCGTAGTTTCGGGGCCGCCCCTGCGCTCCGCGGGCAGACGGCGAAGCCGCCTCGCTTGGTGTCCCCCGGCCCTCGGGCTGCAGACGGGGCGGCCGGCGGAGCCAGAAGCCAAGGCGGCCCAGTGTCCAAGTCCGACGGCGCCTCCAGCGGCCGCATCTCCCTGGCTGGGGCTGCCGCTCGGCCGGCCGCTCCGGGAAGCCGCGCCCGCGGGGCAGGCGGCGCGCACGGAGGGCCCGGGGCCGGGCGGGATCTGGGGTCCCGTCCCCGCAGGAGCTCCGGGCCCCTGTCCGCCGCTAGAACCCGGGAGCCTGGAGCGCCCCGAGAAGCCGGGAGGCGGCGAGGAGAGAGCGGGGCGGTCTCCGTGCCCCGGAGACGGTTCCGATCCCCCGCGGGCCGGAGATGCGGAGGACCCGGGGATGCCGCGGGCGGCACAGCGGACCTTTCGCCGGGCTAAGGGCTTCCAACCGGCCGGGCTCGGCCCCGCGGGGAGAAACTGCACCCGCTCTCCGCACACGGCCACCGACAAGGCCGCTCATCCCCGCCCGCTAGTCTCCCCGATTCCGACCCCGGGCCTCCGGCCGCTGAAGGAACCGGGAGCGGAGGACCGGGAGAAGGGGCGCGCGGCACACCCGAGCTCGTTCGCGGGGCCCAGGGCTCAGACGTGCGGGCGCCTGGTCGCCTCTCCAGCAGAGGACCGGATCGGGAAGCTCCGGGGCTGGGGATCGCCGACGGGCCGGGGCGGAAGGAGTCTCCCGGGAAACCGGGCTCAGCATCGGTGCTGTTTTTCAAGTGCTTCTTGATCTCAGCGGGCCGAACCGCCCTCTGCAGTCTTGCCACGCTGCTGTTAATACGCTGTGCATTTGCGTTGAATTGACGCTGTAGATCATGGGGTGACTAGGAGTTAAAGAGGGGGGGCCCTTGCACAAATCGGTGGTGAGAAGTCTCGGCGTCTCAGGGACCCCCACACCCGCAGCAGCATCCTGCCCACCCAGATCCCACCCTAACGTCCGGGGCTCCTCCTGCCTGACCCTGCAGAGGCCTAGCTGTCCCTTGGATTCCAAGCCTGTGTTCACCGGGACCTCTCCCGTCTCAGCCCTGTCTGTGCAGACCGCACCCACCCTCCCCGACCTCATGCTTCAGGAAACCACGGCGACAGGTGTCACCCAAATGCAACCTGATCGTTATTTCTCGCTGGTGAAAAATTAGGAAAGCATTCTTCTAGGCCTGTTTATTGTGACCCACGTTATGACCCAACTGTTGTGTTATCTGTATGTCACATTTTAGTAGGGGATGATACTCTGAGCTGTTGTGAAGGTACCTTGCAATTGTTTAAAGTAATTTTCTCTCAAGTTGTGCAGAGAGAGTAGTGTGATCAACAGTTTCCCTCCCCCTAAAGACGTCTGGGTCCTAATCCCCAGATCCTGAGACTGTTAACTCACAGGGCAAAGGGGACTTGTGTGGGTGTGGTTAAAGAACGGATCTACACCCGGAGGCCCTCGGGTCACTGGTGAGGGTGCAACATAGTCCCAAGGGCCCTCAGAAGGCAGAGAGGGAGTCAGGAAGGAACGCAGCCCACTGACACCTCGACCCCTAGGAAGAGCACAGCACTCCCAGGTCCTCCAGAAGGAGCACAGCCCGCCGACATCTCAATGTCCACGCAGCAAGATCCGCATCGGACTTCTCCAGACGGCTGAGAAAGTGAACTTGTGCTCATTTGTTATACCAGCTGTAAGAAATGAAAACAGGTAGGGAAATGTATCTTTTGTAAAGATACATGGGTCCCTACTGGTAGAAAGAATTTCTTTAAAATTTAAAATGTTTTCTTTAAAAAAATATATCTTTTTAAAAGATGCATGGCCCCCCTACTAGTAGGAAGAATTTCTTTGTATCAGGGAGCTAGAATGAGGATAGGTAATTTGATAATATGTGTCCTCTGAAAAGCAATTCAGAAGGCACTCTGCTGAGAAAGAGGGAAGGGAAAATGTGGGGAGATAAGAAAGGCCCTCCCTGGGGGGGCAGGAAGGGACTGCAGGCAGAGGAGCCTCAGGGAAACAGCTGGGAGGGCTGTGTGCTCGTGATCTTACTCAGATCTGGAGATGCTCTGGAGACAGCTGAGCTGAGAGAGGGTGATGCACAAGGGGGTCCTGGGGCCTTGCGCCTGCAGCTTCACCAACAGGTGAGCGCCGTCCCTCAAAGATGAGCATCCAGAACCAAGGGTGGTGGCCACTGAAGGAAAAGAGTAACCAGGAAAAAAAATCACCTTATATCACAACGTGCCCCATGTAAACTTCAGTTCAGTTCAGTTCAGTCACTCAGTCGTGTCCGACTCTTTGCGACCCCATAAGTTGCAGCACGCCAGGCCTCCCTGTCCATCGCCAACTCACGGAGTTCACTCAGACTCATGTCCATCGAGTCCGTGATGCCATCCAGCCATCTCATCCTCTGTCATCCCCTTCTCCGCCTGCCCCCAATGCCTCCCAGCATCAGTCTTTTCCAATGAGTCAGCTCTTCACATGAGGTGGCCAAAGTACTGGAGCTTCAGCTTCAGCATCATTCCTTCCAAAGAAATCCCAGGGCCGATCTCCTTCAGAATGGACTGGTTGGATCCCCTTGCAGTCCAACGGACTCTCAAGAGTCTTCTCCAACACCACAGTTCAAAAGCATCAATTCTTCGGCCCTCAGCCTTCTTCACAGTCCAACTCTCACATCCATACATGACCACAGGAAAAACCATAGCCTTGACTAGATGGACCTTAGTCGGCAAAGTAATGTCTCTGCTTTTGAATATGCTATCTAGGTTGGTCATAACTTTTCTTCCAAGGAGTAAGTGTCTTTTAATTTCATGGCTGCAGTCACCATCTGCAGTGATTTTGGAGCCCCAAAAAATAAAGTCTGACACTGTTTCCACTGTTTCCCCATCTATTTTCCATGAAGTGATGGGACCAGATGCCATGATCTTCGTTTTCTGAATGTTGAGCTTTAAGCCAACTTTTTCACTCTCCTTGTTCACTTTCATCAAGAGGCTTTTTAGCTCCTCTTCACTCTCTGCCATAAGGGTGGTGTCATCTGCATATCTGAGGTTATTGATATTTCTCCCAGCAATCTTGATTCCAGCTTGTGTTTTTTCTAGTCCAGTGTTTCTCATGATGTACTCTGCATAGAAGTTAAATAAGCAGAGTGACAATATACAGCCTTGATGTACTCCTTTTCCTATTTGGAACCACTCTGTTGTTCCATGTCCAGTTCTAACTGTTGCTTCCTGACCTGCATACAGATTTCTCAAGAGGCAGGTCAGGTGGTCTGGTATTCCCATCTCTCTTAGCTTTGCATCTTTCTCTTTCTTCTGATGCCTAGCTGAGTGTGGCAGCAGTGTGTCATCAGATGCAGAGGTAAGAAGCCAGTCATTCTCAGTGCCCAAGCCTGAAGCAAACTGTGCTTGTGTGAGCAGGGTGAACACGAGCTGGCTCTGAGTCAAACAAACATGCACATCCTATCGCTACCCCTGTCTACTTGTGTGATTTTGGACAGGACACCTAATGTCTTTAATCACCTGTTTCTTTACTTCTGGAGTAGAAATGACAATCCTATTGCTCATAGAGCTGTGTGGAAAATTACATTAGATAAGACATGTATTGGCACTTCTATGAGGGGAGCTCAGTGCAGTTCAGTCATGCAGTCATGTCCAACTCTCTGCGACCCCACGGGCACCAGGCCTCCCTGTCCATCACCAACTCCTGGAGCTTACTCAAACTCATGTCCATCGAGTCGGTGATACCATCCAGCCCTCTCATCCTCTGTCGTCCCCTTCTCCTTCTGCCTTCAATCTTTCCCAGCATCGGGGTCTTTTCCAGTGAGTCAGTTGTTCACATCTGTGAGGGTAGCTAGCACAGTGAGGGTAGCTACAATCCCCCCAAACCCAGGGAATGACTCGTGATACTGAGCGCAGGGTGACCATGCTTAGCATCCTCTGGATTCTGGTCCTGCTTTGGATTCTTTCCAGCCGTCTGGCCTGTTTCTACTTTGCATTGCCCTTGGTTCAAAAAGACCTCACTACTCTCAACTTTAAAAATCTACTTTTCACTCTACAAGGTTGGAGGAGCTGGTGAGAAGCAGCCTTTCTCTTTGCCCACTCTGAGCCCTTTGAGTTCAGGAAACAAGGTTCTGAGGCAGCTGACAAAGCTCAGACTTTGGTACTTTTAGAAACCCAGCCAGATTACAGAGCAAGTGAGAGTGACCAGGATTCAAATGCAGATGAGTCCTGTCCCTGGGTCTCAGGCCCACGGGGGCCGCTTCCCACTCTGCTCAGACCCACGGGGGCCGCTTCCCACTCTGCTCAGATCCCTCATCAGCTGCTTTCATGTCTCTTTGAAGTGACTTTATAGATTTCCTGGGCTTCCCTGGAGGCTCAGCTGTAATAAATCTGCCTGCAGTGCAGGAGACATGGGTTCCATCCCTGAGTCAGGAAGATGCCGTCCTGGGAAACCCATGGACAGAGGAGCCTGGTGCGCTACAGTCCATGGGTTCACAAAGTCAGACACAACTGAGTGATGAAACCACCACCGCGTTATTATCAAAGCAATCTATGTATTATTGCAGCAAACTTTGAAAAATACTGATAACTAGGAAAGAAGACATTTAAATTTACTTGTATACAATTCAGAAAATCTACCTATCAGAGATGATCTCGCTTCATATTTTGGTTTATTTCATTTCCGATTTAAACATTTCCATGGTGTGAAAGTTGCTATACTTTGTTTAACCAAATCCTTATGCTGAGAGTAAAGATTATTTCTCACTTTAGAGTACATATTCTAATAGTCAAAATATTTACCTAATTACTTGGTATAAATTCCCAGGAGTGAGACTTAAAATTTCCATGCCAAGCATAAATCATTTTTACTGCTCTTTGATCTGTATGTACTGTCAAAGGACCAAACAAGAAGGAATGTTGAATACTTAGATCTGCCAAGGATGATGGCTACAATCTTTGTTAAATGTGTATGCTATTTTTTTATGAGGCTCTTGTCCCTTAATAGAAGACAAAATAATATCTCAGCCTTGATTTGTTGAGGGAAGTTGACTTTTTTTTTCCTGTTTTCTAATAAGCATTTGTATTTCTTTAATCAGCATTTCAGTTTATGGATCTTGCCAAACTTTCTGCTAGATTGCTTGTTTTGTTACACACTTCTAGGAGCTACGTGTTGGCAATGTCAGACTTGTGTCAAGTGTATTATAGTTTGGGGTTTGTAACTTTCCGTTTCCTCTTTGACATGTAAGTGTTTGGCGATGTTGTAGCAAAGCCCACGAAGATGTTCCTGCGTGCTCTGGCTTTCAGTGTGACGCTTATTTATTAGTGTGCTGGGGCTGCCATGACAAAATAGCGCATCCCCAGAAGCTTGAAGGGCAGACATTTGTTTTCTTGCAGCTCCAGAGGCTGGACATCCAAGACCATAGTTTGCTTGGGGTTGATTCTCCCAAGGACTTGCTTCCTGACGTGCAGACAACGCCTTTCTCTGGGTCTCACTTGCCCCTCCTCTGTGTGCACCCATTCCTGGGGTTTCTTTCTGTGTTCAGTTTCCTTTTCTTACATGGACAAGAGTCATACTCGATTAGGGCACAACTTAAAGGCCTCCATTTATTTATCTCTTTAGAAACTCTGTCTGCAGACACAGTCACATTCTGAGTCCCTGCAGGTTAGAGCGTCAACACACCTACCTGTGGGGACACAACCCAGTCCACCAGAGTTTATCAAGGTCTTCCCCATCTCAAGATTGCATACATATTTACACTTTATTCTTAAGGTTTATGGTATCAAATTTTATATTAAATGCCACTTGGAATTTATTTTGATATGTGACACAAATCTTACTGAGAAGTAGATTATACAAAGAAAAGCTTGTAGGTAATATAAGTGCATGATTTGCAGAATATTAGTAAAGCAAATTCTCATGTTCTCAGCACCCATTCTCATTTTAAAAGATTCTAATTTTCTGTATATCTCAATTCTATGTCATTCCCTGCCTTTTATTTGAGATTTGCACATGCATATGAGTTCCTAAAGAGTACACAGGCTTTCCCTCTTTTGTCCCTTTATGTAAGCAGAATCACAGTGATTATCCTTTTGTGACATAATATTTATTTTGTGTGTGGTATCGGTTTCTGCGGTTCATTCATTCGTGTGCATCCATTGAATTACTTTACTGCTATATAGTAGTCCACGCTTTAAACGTACCAAATCCATCCATTCTATTGTTGCTGGATGCTGGAGCTGTTTACAGCTCTTTGCTGTTAAGCATACCAATCACATGTATCTTATGAGCTGGATGGGAATTAATGAAACCTAGGGTGTGCACTCAGCCAGCTGTGCTGTTACAACAAAGAATGACAGCTTCTTCTGTTCCACATCTGGGCCAGGCTTTTCATAGTCACTCACAAATGTTTGCTCAACTGTGAGCTGTGAGATGGTGTTTTGTTGAAATTTTAACTCGTATTTAATTTATCACAAATGAAACTGATCACATTTTAAGTGTTCCTTGGACTTCCATGTTTCACCTTCCATGCAATGCCTGTTAATGTGTTTTTGACATCTACCTTAAAAAAATATTGATTGGTGAAAGATCTTCACCCTTGTTGCACATTCACTCCCACTCCCCGGCTTCTGCTTTCCTCATTTTGTGATGTCTTTTGATGAGCGGCAGTTGTTACTTGTAACATGATCATATTTATCCATCTTTTGCTTACCCATCTGTTTGGCTTTTTGAAGAAGTTCTTCATCCCCCAGACATCATAATAGCATTTTGTTAGGTATGCTCCAAAGGTTTCGTGTTTTTTGTCTTTCACACTTAATGTTTTTAATTTATTAATACCTTCAAGTTTCAATTTACCTGCAGTTTATATTCATGCCTTGTCTCTGAAGAAAAACAGCTTCGTTTCCAGCAAAGCCTGTGGAGAGAAGATACCACCCTTAGGGCCCACGTGATTTCCCCTGGTGGCCCGCTTCTCCCTTCACCCACAGCCCCATCCCTAGAGGCTTTCAGAGATGCAAGAAATAAGAGAGAGCGAGAGGGCAGGACAAGTGGAAGAGAAGGATGGAGCTGATGCCTTCCGTGTGTGCTGTGGGATCTCTCCCCCAGGAAGGAGCGTTTAAGTAAAGGCCTGAAGCCAGTGGAGGAATGAGCTGTCTGTCGCTGGAAGAGAAGCGTGTTTCAGGGAAATCACAGAGAAGGGAAATGCTCTGTGACTGGGGGGGTGGGGGAGGCATGGGGATTTCACAGAACAGCCCACGGTCCCATGTGGTCCAGCACCTGAGAGGAGAAGGGGGGAATGAGGTTCATTTTCACAAACGTTCCTGTTCTTCACACTAGCTGCCTCCACCTCCAGGTTAAAAAAAGCCTCACTTTTAAAGACTCACCTGAACCTCCTCTCCCCATGGGACTGTCAGGGCTTCTAGACTCCTGGGCGGAGTGAGTGGACTCTCCACTGCCCTGTGACAGGGGTTGCTTTCTGTATTACCAGCAGAGAATGAGCTTCTCAAAGAGAGATTTTGTTCTTTATCACTAGTGATAAAAATGTCCGGTAAATATTGGATGAATTTACAACTGAATCCAAGAAGGATTGATGCTAACGTTTTCTTCCATCTTCACCTTGGCCCGTTAGAAACTGGGTACAGTAGGAACCCTGGGCTTCTGTTAAAAAGAATCTAGCAATGGTCAGGTCAGTCTTTAACCTTGTAGGTAGGTCCTGGGAATGAGACTCAGGCCAAAGCTTCCCGCCCTCCCCCTCACTGAGAGTTGGTGACCGGTGAGCCCTTCTCTCTGTGCTCCGCCCAGTGGATGTCAAGGTCCGCAGGCTCCGTGGGCTGATCTTCCACCTGGCTTGGCTCTCCTAGGCCATCCCAGATTCCCAAGTGCCCGCCTGGTTCAGGGACCGAGAAGCTGGTGTCATTACCTGCTGCGAGTCACAGCCCTGGGACCCCGGCTGAACCGCGTTTGCTTCTGGTGACAAGGGCGCCCGCCTGTCCCTGAACAGAGGGGCTGGCCATGCTGCCCTGGTCAGCTTCCCGCACGGACAGCCTCCTGTCGTTTCTCCTTGACTCGGCCTGTCCCTTTGCCTTATCGGGACGCCATGCCTGTCACAGACACTGCTGTTCCTCACCCTGAATGGGGAAGCAGGTAAGTCCTTATGACCCCGAGAATCCCCGGGTGGTGAGTTATGTGGCCAGCCCTGGCCTTAGCACCCCAGGATGATCAGCGACCTAGCCCACTCTGCATTCATGCTGCCTGAGAGAGAGGAGGAGAGGGTGGACTTGGGGTGGGTCCTGAAGGTGTTTACTGAGTCAGAGATGCTGAGATCTGGCCTGGTTTTCCTGATGGGGAGTCTGAATCATCACTGAAAGACGGCAGCCTTCCCCAGCAGTCTGGGGGCTCAGGAAGCCCAGCCACCCTGTGGGTCCTCTGCTGCCCTGAGGGAGCCCCGCAGACAACAGTTCCGGGATCCATGGGCTGCTCTCCTCCTGGGGTTTCCTGGTGGTTTTGGTTCATTGTTACCTTCACATCTCCTTGGACTATTCAGCAGAAGTGATGTGTTCCTGTTCCCTGAGACGCTGAACACACTGAGAATTCCTCCTTTTCTGTGACCTGGAGTTTTGTAAGCATCCTAAGTATCCAACAGAATCAGGTGTAAAATGTCAGAAGAAGCATGAAAATAAAGAGAAATGAAATGTCATTCTTTTTTTTCTGGGCTCAGTCTTTTAAAAATTCAACTAATTAATTAATTTCTTCTGGCTGCACTGGGCTGTCGCTGCTGCACACCCGCTTTCTGTAGCTGTGGCCTTCATGGCCTGAGAGGCTGCTCTTCACTGTGGCACTTGGACTTCTCACTGTGGCGGCTTCCCTTGCTGTGGAGCACCTGCTTCCGGCTGTGTGCGCTTCAGGAGTCGGGGCGCACAGCTTCCTTGCTCTGTGGCATGTGGGATCTTCCCAGACCAGAGATCAAACCTGTGTCCCCTCCACTGCACCTCCAGGGAAGTCGCTGGACTCAATCTTTTTGAAAGAACTGACTTTAGTTTCAGAAGGGAAGTACAGAAGTGGCAAATGGGGCCATGGTGGTTGGGGAATCTTTCAAGAGCTGCTCTAAAGGAAGCCCTAGGATGGCTGGAAAGAGCACTCATGGTAAAAGAAACAAACAAAAAAAAGAAACCAGACCCAGAATTAGGGCTGCTGGGGAGAGGGTGGGGCAGTGCTGGGCCTCCGGAGACCCTCTTCTCTTTCACATCAGCTGCTGCCCACAGACATCTTTAGGATTATAACCCAGAGGAAAGGGAGGCTTGGCAGAAGATTAGTTGGGGAGGAAACCCAAGGTTTCTCACCACATTACGGACAGCTTCTCATTCTCCTGAGGCCACTAGATCATCTGAGGTATTTATGTCAAAGGCTGAATTTATGGCTGAAGCCTGAGCTCTCTTCTGAAGATAAGAGAGTAGGTGGGACTTGTACTCAGAGGAAGCACACCCTTCTGGGAAAATGGGACACCTGGAGATGAGCAGGCTGAAAGGAAACAAATGACTATATTTCTTATCTTTTTGGAAGATGGGGAGCATCAACTAATGTCAGAATATGCTTTGAGTGGGCGCACAAATTTGTTCAATGAAGAATATAATTAATTTAATTTTTTTCCTTAGAGACAAATACTTTCCTAAACAAAAATTATGCAATGATGACTGTTTCTGCAAATAATATTTAGAAGGGCAGAAATCCATGGAGTATTTCACCATGTCTCTGAAGGTGTCAACTAGATTTCACCCCAAAGTAAGCTGCCTCTGCATTTGATGAGCGTGTCTGCCCTGTGGGGCTGTGACACCCACCGGGCGGCTCATGCTGTGCCTGCTCCTGCTTCTTTCCTGTGCAGGGGGTTTAAGAGCTTATCTGTGTGACCAGAGCGCCTGACCTTCCGCCAAGACATGACCCCTTAGGTTGTTTCACCCACCATTGAGAAGATTCAGAGTCTCTTGGCCACATACCTGAGGCCATGGATGATGGAACTAAGGTTAAGGCTCCAAAGCTTCCTGATCCCCACATGGGGGGCAGTCAAGAAGACAAAAGGCAGTTGCATCCAGAGGGTCAGGGGAGGGCACAGCAGGAAGGATGGGAAACTGTAAACCACTTTGGTGGGTATTGGAGAACAAAGCCCGATGCATTTGATCAAGAATTAGTTATTGAAATGTTTGAGAGTGATGTTTGTTCTGTGGACTCAAGATTCCCCAAGTGATCATTGTGAGGGTTTCCTGGGATTTGATGTAAATCATAGGAATGGAATTTTAATTAAATAACTCTGAACAAGTAGGTCTATCAGAGTATAACAGCTCATGACTTTTGGTTTTTTTCTGTGTGAAATGGAAATATTACTACCTTGTTTATGTGGGGAGTAGCCCATAGTGTTTTCAGAGAAGGGAACGGCACCCCACTCCAGTGCTCTTGCCTGGAAAATCCCATGGACGGAGGAGCCTGGTAGGCTGCAGTCCATGGGGTCGCATAGAGTTGGACGTGACTGAGCGACTTCACTTTCACTTTTCACTTGCATGCATTGGAGAAGGAAATGGCAACCCACTCCAGTGTTCTTGCCTGGAGAACCCCAGGGATGGGAGAGCCTGGGGGGCTGCTGTCCATAGGGTTGCACAGAGTAGGACATGACTGAGCCACTCAGCAGCAGCAGCAGCCCATAGTGTTTTCCCCTTGACCCCAGAGAGAGCAGGGTTCCCCTTATCTCTGCATGCCCGTGGTTTGGTGGGAGGGGTCACCCCCAGGTGAGTGTTGGGGACTCAGCCTGAGTATCCAGCAGGGCTTTAGAGGCTGGCTCTCATGATGGCTTTCTGTCTCCTCAGCTTTATCTGGTCAGTTTCAACCGTCCTGCGTGAGGATGCAGAGGAGGACAGTGGGGGCTGAGTTCTTGACCTTGAAACAACGAGAGGGACTTGCTCTCGTTCCTCGTTTGATCTGTGTCTTGCCAAATTGTCCGGTTTCTCCTTTCGGCCTGGATCTTCTAACACCGCCCAGGAAATATTGATGCCAGTGACACCCACCACTTTGTTAGGCCTATGGCAGCTCAGGGACTGATATGGAAACAGCCTCTTTCTGTCATTCACACCCACTTGTTACAGCATCTGTAAAGGTTGTGACTTTAGAGGACAGATGGGAGAGGTTTCTATTAAAAGAAAAAAACAACAACAACAACACCCCTCAGGCTCACTGGAGAAAAACCCCCTGGTTTACCATGGGAATGGCCCCTGTGGCCGCAGGTGTGCAGCGGGCATAGATGACAGTGATGAGTGTGAGAAAGGTCCCCAACCAGGAGAACAGGCGTGTCGTCAGGCGAGCCCAGTGTGATGGAAGCTGGGGCAGAGGTGGTGACGGGCAAGGAGGAGTAATGAGGGCTTATTAACTTTTCCTAACTTTAAAAAATATTAAGCTTTTATAGACTATATTTGAACATTTTGGTAGCTACAAAACAGATAAATAAAATTTTCTCACTACCTTCTTCACAATAACTCAGTTTCTCTCTGTGTTCTTAAACTTTGTTCAAATTTGAAAACTGAATGCAATGTGTGTCGATTCTTATTTCTTAGTGCTGACTGTGCGTTGAGGAGAAAGGGTAGAGTGGACCCAATAGAGCGCAGGGCGCTGGAGAGCAAACTACAGACCACGGCGCTAAAGCCCGCACTCTCCACAGTGAAATCAGTAAAACCACCAGGGTCTGTCAGCGCAGGGGACCCGAGAAGTAGCAACAATGATCTCTTTTCTGCTCCCACCATTGCCAGCCCTAGCAGGGGTCCAGAGTGGCTCCTGGGGTATGTGTGTGCCTCTATGTTTGTGCATGTGTGTGTGTGTGCACGTGGGTGTGTGTGTGTGTACGTGTTTGTGTGTGTGCCTCTATGTTTGTGTGTGTGTGCTGTTTGTGCGTGTGTGTGCACGCGTGCGTGTGTGTGCGTGTGTGTGCGTGCGTACGTGTGTGTGTGTATGCCTCGTATTTCTTCCTGCCACAGAAGTGAGTCTGGATGCTTCAAGTGAGCAGCGGCCATGCCACGCAAACAGCGCGGTGAACAGGGTAGTGTCCTTGGGAGCTGAGTGTGCACAGAGTTTGTATAATGGGTCCAGGGGCAAACTTCCGGTTGTTCCCGTGGTTCACAGCTGTTTTGTGAGGGGAATGGTCTTCCCCTGGGATATCAGCTCAAAGCTGATGGAGGGAAGGACTACACAGGCATGTGTTAGAGCCAGCAGCTCTGGGCACGCATGATTGGGCAAGCCAAGTGAACGGCTCGAGGCTCCTGACCTGAAGGAAGAGACTGCGGACACAGGGATCCCAGGCCTGCAGAGTCCGAGCTCTGATTGCCCGCAGGGGCTCTGGGTGTTAGTGGAGCAGAGAGGTGGAGGGGCTGAGATGCCAGCTGCCTGTCCCAAGACTAGAGGAGGAGGGGGCAGAAAAGCACGTCGTGTGGCCCATCTTTGTTTCTGCACGTCTTTCTGTCCAGACACCAGGCTATAGGGAAGACTTGATTCTTGCTTTTCAAAACCGCTTTAGCTATTCTGTTTATTCTTCCACTGCATTTTTAAAAAATGGTAAATGCATATATATATATGCACTGCTGGAAGTGCTAGAACTTTCTGTTTTAACAGTTTGCCATAGATATCTGTCTAATACCTATAGATCTAACTCATTTACATAACAGCAATAAACCAAAAAGCAAATTGATAGTGTTGTGGTATGTGGATGCACTGAAGATTTACTTAACTGGTCTCTTGCCATGTTTTCTAAATATTCTGTGATTAAGTAAAGCTGATGTCAACATTGTTGTTATACGTGTAGTTGCACACATGTTCCTGTACTTCTATTTCTTGTCATCTGACTTTGCTTGCTGGAAACTAAAGACCAATTACGTAGTCAAATTTTCAGTCCTTTCCTTGATGGCTTCTGAGCCTTGGGTTTTATTCTTCAGCAGCATCGCGACTCTGAAATTACAGAATGCAATGTCTCCGGCGCTCTCTCTCTTTGTGTTACCGTCACTGTTTCAGCCTACAGTTCACACAGCCCAGCCCCCCGCAGAATCTACCTTGCTCAGGTTGGGCTGGGCCTTGCAATCTCGCGGGGAGGGCCTCTCCGCCGCGGCCTGCCGCTCTCCGCCCGCCCTGGGCCGCTCCGCGCCGTGCTGTCCCGAGCGGGGAGCCCCCTCCGAGGCACAGGCCCCCGGCGAGCTCGGGCGTTCGGGCGGTAGGCGCCACTGCGGCCTGCCGGCGACGGCGCCTCGTCCCGGGGACGCTCGAACCGGTTGTTCTGCGCCCCCGGCGGCCGCTTGCAGAGCGTTCCTTTCCTTCGGCGACCTTCACAAGGGCTGCGATATAGCCGGCAAACGCGGAAGGGAGCTCCAGAGGCCGGCAGCACTGGCGGCGATAATCCCGGTGCCGTTGAGGCCTGGGCACACCTGCTCCTGCTGAAGATTGGATCTGCAGCGTTTCGGGAGGCGGCCTGGCGTCGCGGCAGAGGGGCTCTGTGGCTTCACGCTCGGGTCGACCAGCATCTCCCCGCGTCCATCCATATGTGGGGCCTCCGAGCGGGCAAAGAAAGGGTTTTTCCACCCGGAGCGTTGGTGAGTCGTCGGCCAGACTCTTGGGTCACCGTTTGGGGCGTTGGTTTTCCCACCTCGGTACGCCCGCTTCAGGCTCCGGAGCTTGTTCAGCCCGCGCTAGTCTTGCTCGGAAGGACTGTTGGCGGGCGCGGCAGGGCCCCGTCTTCGTGTCTGAACGCGTCCTGCTCTCGCTTGACTTACACTGCTAAGCTTGCGTGGCGAGGCCGGGCCGTGTCACTAGGAGCCGGAAAGCAGTCGGGACGTTTCCTCTGGTCTCGTGGACCGCCTAGGGTACAACACGTGGCTGAGTGAACGTGCTCCGCGATTTCTCCTGGGCCACATTGCCCGGTTTTCCCTCTTGGCTGATAGTTGCCGTGTCTTCGGCGTCTAGCGCGCTGGGTTCCGCCGGTCGTCCCTGGATCCCGGTCCTCCTCCCCTGGAGTGGGGGCGGGCCGAACGCGCGGAACAAGGCGGCGCTGGGCTGCTCTCCCCGCCGCACCGCGGGTTCTCGCCGCCTGGGGCTCAGGTCCGCAGCGGAGTCGGGAGGCGGGGAAGCTGCTCCCCGACGCCCACTGTCGTTTTTCCAGGCTTTTCGATCGACCGAGAACGGCCTGGGTCTTCACAGGGACTGTCCGTGGTTCTTTCCGTTCACTTTGCGTCCTTGGATCACACACTCACAGGTCCCCTCACCGCGGATGGTAACAGGAAAAGTGTCAAGCAAGTAAGAAGATCGCCCAATGCCCGGCTCCAGTCCTGCCTGGGCTTGGCGGTCAGAAGCGTCAAACATGTTTGAAACACAGAAAACGTCTGGGGCCGTCCGGTGGAGAGTGCTAGGGGGGCGTCCTAGTTTCAGAAGAACCTCAACACGCGTGAACGGGAGAATATGAGAAATGCAACCTCCGGCCCACTCGGAGGGAACGCGTGCGGAGTGGTGATGCTGTGCCTTCCCCTGCGATCTGGATTTGTCCCGCTGGCGTTTATGCTGTTTAGTTGTAGCCTGATGATCACCGTCGACCAGATGGCCAGACAGCTTAGGCGCTTTAAAATTTCCTATAATGTAGGTTTTGGTAGTGAGGAGGCAACAGCAACCCACTCTAATGTTCTTGCCTGGAAAATACCAGGGGGGGAGGAGCCTGGTAGGCTGCAGTCCATGGAGTCGGACTGGACTGACTTCAGTTTCACGCACTGAAGAAGGAAATGGCAACCCATCCCACTGTTCTTGCCTGGAGAATCCCAAGGACGGGGGAGCCCGGTGGGCTGCCATCTGTGGGGTCGGACACGACTGAAGCGACTTAGGAGCAGCAGCAGGTTTTAGGAGATGGAAGTGAAATCTATAATAATGAAAGTTACTATTCTCGATGTTACTGTAATTATTACTGTTGTAAGTATAAAGTTTATCCACAGAACAGCTGCTCAGTTGAAGAGGACCCAAGAGAAGTTTCAGTATGTCTAAATATTTAAAAGCAGAGGCAACTTTCTACAACCCACGAGGCCTTGCCCCCTGCTCCACAACCACCATTCTGGAAATCCAGACCCCCCAATCTCTGCTGCCATAGGCCTCAAGGTCAGGTCTGGGTCAATGACTGTTTCCGCCTGTATCCTTTCCAATTAGAAACAAATCGGTGGGAACATGTTCTAAGCAATCCTATGGGCGCCTCTCTTCCCCGCAGCCGGCCTCCAGCTTCCCTACATCACTAGCTCTGAGTAGGACATGCCTTCCTGGTTTGCTGCCACTCCTATGCGTACCCCTAGTCTCAGCCTAATGCAAGTGGTGCCGGCTGACCCCTTGCAACCTAAATAGTAGCTGGGAAACGCACTTCCTGATCTGTAATTTAGGATCTTTATAAACATGAAAATGGAAGCATAATATTGAGTCAGGAACATGGTCAACGATTTCCTTACTATTTATAGGGCTTCTTATAACTTTTCCATCCTAAAGCTATTCAAAGAGGGGACAGAGGCTCAAGAAGCAAGTGATATACAAATATATACATATATAAATTACGGCTAATTTGCATTGTAGGGCACAAACCAACACAAAATGGTTAAACAATTTTCCACCAATGAAAAAAATTTTTAAAGAAGCGATACTAAAGCTATTCGAATTCCTTTTGTAGGCAAAGATAGCTACGTTTTTTCAGTAGAATTGTAAAATTGGCATGACGAGGTTTACTGACATCTTTAAAATTGCTTTCTAGAAACATCCATTTATGTATGTGTGTACTGCTCACTAGCCTCCATCTAGTTTGCCATACTTCGAAAAAAATCTAATGTGGGAGGAATTGTTTTATTTTTTGCTTTGAGACCAATATTTTATGTTTTTGTGTTTTTATTCATTCTGGAATCTCACTTGTGTCCGCCAATTGATACTGATATTTGATAGAGACTCAGAGGGACCATTCAACAGCTGTGGAACTTTTTCTGTGAGTAGTTCCCTCCTTTCTGACGCCCTGCCACACAGATCATAGCCTCGCTGGCCTCCCAGCTCACCCGTGTTCTCAATTCACATTCTGCCAGAATGCTCATGGGCTCCTCTGACTGCAGTTGCAGCGTGAAAATCGCCTGAAGGCAGAGAGGTGCAGAGTCATCAGGTTGGTGTGTGTGCTCACCTTCACACGAGGAACCTAGCCCCGGAACCTCCACACTGCCTGCTGTTCAGGGTCTGAGAACAGTTTCCTTTTTTGTTCATCTTTCTAATTCCCAATGGTAGGTGAACAAGTTAGACTGTTCCTCTTAACGTTGCACCCTCTCCGGGGCCCTAGAGTGGGCTCACACGTGCTGACAAAGCAGGAGACTTGACTGGAAGGGGCGCGCGGGAGGACAGCAGCAGGGTGAGGAAGCTCAGGGGACATCTCCGCCACGTGACCTCTGGCCTCAGGTTTTATGGGGTTGGTTTTCAGGCTGTCTCTGGCCAGGCATTGTGACTCAGGGTTCATTTCATGTATTTTGTTCAGCTTTCTAACTACCAGTTACTACAGGTGAGGAAGTCCAGACACTCTTTGTATTTATTTGGAAGCAGAAATCACATTTTAAGAGAAAATTATACTTTTGATCAATTTAAAATCACCGAACCACACATGCTTGAAGTTGTCTTTTGTTTCATATTCTTTGTTTTTGCTCATGTACATGTTAAAACGAAATACCAGCAGACACACTTAGATGGCTTTCCGCACCCCCTATAAGAACATTATGCCAATAAATTTTGGGTTAAGGTCTTAGAAGTCTCTGAATTTCAATCCTTCAGTTCAGTTCAGTTGCGCAGTCGTGTCTGACTCTTTGCGACCCCATGAGTCGCAGCACGCCAGGCCTCCCTGTTCATTACCATCTCCCGGAGTTCACTCAGACTCACGTCCATCGAGTCCGTGATGCCATCCAGCCATCTCATCCTCAGTCGTCCCCCTCTCGTCCTGCCCCCAATCCCTCCCACCATCAGAGTCTTTTCCAATGAGTCCACTCTTCTCATGAGGTGGCCAAAGTACTGGAGCTTCAGTTTCAGCATCGTTCCTTCCAAAGAAATCCCAGGGCCGATCTCCTTCAGAATGGGCTGGTTGGATCCCCTTGCAGTCCAACGGACTCTCAAGAGTCTTCTCCAACACCACAGTTCAAAAGCATCAATTCTTCGGCCCTTAGCCTTCTTCACAGTCCAACTCTCACATCCATACATGACCACAGGAAAAACCATAGCCTTGACTAGACGGACCTTAGTTGGCAAAGTAATGTCTCTGCTTTTGAATATGCTATTTATGTTGGTCATAACTTTTCTTCCAAGGAATTCTCCAGGCCAGAATACTGGAGTGGGTAGCCTTTCCCTTCTCCAGGGGATCTTCCCAACCCAGGGATCAAACCCTGGTCTCCCACATTGCAGGCAGATTCTTTCCCAGCTGAGCCACAAGTGAAGCCCTCCAAGGAGTAAGTGTCTTTTAATTTCATGGCTGCAGTCACCATCTGCAGTGATTTTGGAACCCAAAAAAATAGTCTGACACTGTTTCCACTGTTTCTCCATCTATTTCCCATGAAGTGATTAACATGTAGCTATTTAATAGATCTTCTCTCACAAGTACTTACATAACTTGATGCTGTATACCTTGACAAATTATTTGAATTTTTTCAAAGTGTTAACAAAGGAAATTTAACTTGTAAAATTTAAGAACTTGTTGGCTTTATTCAGTGATCCATGAGTCTGGCACCATTCCATCTTGCAGACAGAAAGGAGATCCAACAGCTGAAGAATGTAGATTTATAGGCAGAGGGGAGCAGGAGCCAGGAAGTTACACTAGGCTCGCTGCTAATGGCAGGGTTACTTTCTTTTACAGGAGAGGAAGGGCCTCTCAGACAGGCGACTCAACTAGTGCTGAGCAGGAGATTCCTGATTGAGTGGTCTGAGATTCCATTTCTGGGAGAACTGAAGCTGTACAACAGGTCAGTCTCAGCTTGATGACATTGGGCTTAAAATGTACCCCATTTGGTTCAGTTTTTCTATTATTAACAGAAGGTAGTAAATAGACATGCACCTTTAAGGCAACAGAAGTTAACATTCAGAGCTTAAACATTTTACTTGGTGACTCAATGGCAGAGCCAGTAAGTGAACCAGCATTTGCTACCCAATCATTTTCTTCTGAAAGATCTCAAAGCTTCTCCCAACTGACCTATAAGTCATATCATTGACTCTCTCTCTCTCTCTCTCTCTCTCTCTCTCTCTCTCTCTCTCTCATAGCAGGGTCATAGCCCTGCTTCCATTCATAAACTAAAATTAGTGATCTCCACCACTCAACAGAGTGAGTGAGATGCTGTGAGTTAACCCCACATCTTGCAAAACAGCTAGAAATTTGGAAGGATATTACAGAAATTACAGATGGGACCCAAATGAAAAGTTCATCCACTTATTGAGGGTGAATCCTTGAAAGCCTCGAACAAAGCTGTTCTTGGCTAGCACTGCTTCCTATTTTTGATTGTGCAAATCGTGCCTCCTGCTTCAAAGCATTTTTTCCTGTGGTGAATTGATTATTAGGTGTTCCATCAAATGTACTTCACCGTATATTTTCACTTTGGTCTTTTCATAATGAGTAAGTCATGGAAGATGAAACATGCTTGCCTGAATTAATAGAGGCTGATCCTGTACAAGCGTTCTTATTGAATCTCAGCCACATAATTAAAAGCATAAGCTGTAAAATGAAGCCATAGCTCTTGTATCAGAATTCTTTGTATTCCTATACTTAAAAAATAAATCTTGGAACTTCCCTTGTGGCCCAGGGGTTAAGAGTCTGCCTTCCAGTTCAAAAGATGTGAGTTCAATGCCTGGTTAGAGAACTAAGGTCCCACATGCTGTGGAACAGCTAAGCCCGTAGGCTGCAACCAGAGAGCAGACCACATGCCCCAACTAAGATTCAGGCGAGTTAAGTTATTAGTTAAAAAATAAAAATAATTTGTGTGGCCAGAGTTTCCTTTCAGCACAGCCATAATTAGAACATGTATTGCCATAGTTGGGGCTGTTTATATTAGACTAGGGTCACAGTTGAAGGCTTTTCAACATAAAGAGAACTATATAGGTACAAAAGAAACCCATGTTGTTCTATGAAAGTATATCCCATCTGTTTCTGACAATACCTAATTTCCTTTAGGGACAAGTTTTATATATCAGTATATGGATTTAGTTTAACATCCACCTACTAACAGTAAATAGATCTCTTTTTGTGTGGTGTCAAAATAGTTGATCTAAGTTGAGAATGATCAATCCCATGATCAATTCTCAGATTAAGTGGATGCTACCCTGTAAGTCCTCTGGGAGATGGCCTGCTAACCTGATCCATTGTTGTTGGGAATGATTTTGCATAGCATGGAGCATACACACCATGCATGCTTCCAATGACACACAACTGGAAGAATGACCTTGAGAAAGCAGCTTTGTAGCCGAGGGACACTTCAGAGCCTCAGGGTTTCCCGGGCGGCTCAGTGGCGAGGAATCTGGCTGCCAATGCAGCAGGCTCAGGAGGTGGGGCTCAGCCCCGGGTCGGGAAGTCCCCTGAGGAGGAAACGGCAGCCCCTCCACTGTGCTTGCCTGGAGACTCAGGAGGTGGGGGCTCAGCCCCGGGTCAGGAAGGCCCCCTGATCAGCCCCGGGGTCGGGAAGGCCCCCTGAGGAGGAAATGGCAGCCCCCTCCACTATTCTTGCCTGGAGAGTCCCATGGACAGAGGAGCCTGACGGGCCGCAGTCCATGGGGTCACAGAGTCAGACATGACTGAGCACGCATGCACACAGAATCAGAACTGCCGCAGATACTGCATCCACGAGAAACCAGACTCACAGAGACAGAGGAAAAGAGGGCGAGTTCCTGGACGGGGGAAACAAGGAGAGGGTGGTCAAAGGGAACAGGAGTCAGTGGTAAGATGAATAAGCTCTGAGGTCTAGTGTAAAATGTGGTGACTATGTTTAACAATGCTGTTTTGTATAACTGATATTCGCTAAGAGGGTAAAATCTAACTGTTCTCACACACATGCAAAAAGATAAATGTGAGGAGATGGATATGTTAATTCACTGGATGGGGATATCTTTTCACATTTATATGTATTTCAAATCCACATGATGTACGCTTTAAATGTCTTAGAGTTTTAAGTCAATTATATGTCAGTAAAGCTGAAAATTTGTAAAAGATACGGTTTGCTACCCTGATGCACATCAAGCTAAACACGGATGCCGAGCTTCTCAGCGGAGCAGAAGTTTATTCCAGGAACAGCCCAGTGAGGAGACGGAAGAACAAGTCTCAGACCCGCCTCCTGGAAGGTAAAGGGCCCGAGATATCTAAGGGATAAAGAGGCAGCCTGGCCTCAGGCGAAAGGCAAGGTGACTGACAGGTAGAGGGAGGTGATCTGTGTCCTTTCCAGTCATATCTGGATCACACGTTTCTCCTTGAGATGCATGTTCAATAAATGGAGGCACTTCGCATGGTCTGAGGATGGAGTTTTAGGCCCTCTGACATCAAAAGGTAAGTCATCAAATCCAGTGTTAGAGGTGATGGGTCCCAACCAGTCTTTGTTGGACTTGAGCAGGATCAAACTCAAAGTTCCTGGAAACAAATATCAGCCTCTCCTATAACTACAGTGACCCATAGACAGAAGCTTTATCTATAGCGGTGGTTAAGGAGTCTTGTGATATATTCTCTAGGCTATGTGAAGCTTAGAGTGTACACAGTTAAGTACAGAAAAAATACCTAACCCCACTTTCATCCATTGAAACAGCTTCTCAACAAGCAGAGAGGTGTTCAACATTTTCTTCCGTATCTGCTGCTCTGTAAGGCAAACTCATGGCCGTCTGTTAGTCACCCATTTCTGTTAACCTAATGGGGCATAGCTTGAAGATGAGCTCTGTAACCCTATGACTTGTGGCTTCAACATTAGTTCCGTGAAAAGTAGGAGGTTCTTTGTGTCTAGCTCCATACACCTAGGATTCTAGAAGCTGTGTCAAATATCACATGATCCAAAAAGTCCCCCGATGGGTTGAATGTGGACAAACTTTGAAGTGAAAGTTGCTCAGTCGTGTCCAACGCTGCAACCCCATGGACCATAGAGTCCATGGAATTCTCCAGGCCAGAACACTGGAGTGGGTAGCCTTTCCCTTCTCCAGAGGATCCTCCCGACCCAGGAATTGAGCTGGGGTCTCCTGCATTGCAGGCGGATTCTTTGCCAAGTGAGCTGAGAGGGCAGCCACGGCAAGCTTATTTCCCACTGACTCTGGACTGTCACAGTGTCAGCACTGCCTGCATGATTTACAAAGAGCTGCAAGTGTCTGGATCGTGGACTGAAGAGCTCCAGGTTTTCCCTTGCTTGAATACTGATTATTTGTTGGAAGTAAGAGAATATGAAAAATTATTTTACACATCCCTGGATACCACACAGATTCTTAGAGCAGAGTTTATTGTTGAGCCTAAAAATGGACTGAAGCGAAACCAGACTCAGGAGTCCTGACCGCTCTCTCCATTGCTCCTCCTTCGCTTCCCCGCTTCAGGCTTCTCTCCTGGCAGGAGCAGTGGTGAGGGAGCATTTTAATGATGCGTTCAATTGACCAAAGTTTTCATTCCGTTTTCCTGTAAGCAGTGCTTTGTTGTCTTTGCTGCTGCTGCTGAGTCGCTTCAGTCGTGTCCGACTCTGTGCGACCCCACAGACGGCAGCCCACCAGGCTCCCGTCCCTGGGATTCTCCAGGCAAGAACACTGAATTCCTTCTCCAGTGCATGAAAGTGAAAAGTGAAAGTGAAGTTGCTCAGTCGTGTCCAACTCTTAGCGACCCCATGGACTGCAGCCTACCAGGCTCCTTCGTCCATGGGATTTTCCAGGCAAGAGTACTGGAGTGGGCTGCCATAACTTCATTCAAAACAATGTTTATTAGATTGTATTGTGACAATTGTCACATCAGTGTGCATTTAAAATAAATCTTTTAAAATTGGTGGATTTTTGTGAGGCCATTCTAAGATTGAAGGGGGGAGCAACATTTATAGGGTGTCATGCTTTATCATTGGAGAAGGCAATGGCACCCCACTCCAGTACTCTTGCCTGGAAAATCCCATGGATGGAGGAGCCTGGTAGGCTGCAGTCCATGGGGTCGCTAAGGAGTCAGACATGACTGAGCGACTTCACTTTCACTTTTCACTTTCATGCATTGGAGAAGGAGATGGCAACCCACTCCAGTGTTCTTGCCTGGAGAATCCCAGGGACGGGGGAGCCTGGTGGGCTGCCGTCTCTGGGGTCGCACAGAGTCAGACACGACTGAAGGGATTTAGCAGCAGCAGCAGCAGCAGCATGCTTCATCTTTTCTAGAAAGATAAAACTGCAAATGTAAGGCAAAAAAAAAAAAAAAATACTGTGCATTGTACAGAGGTGTTGTGATTCATCAAAGGTTTCCAAAGTGGTTTGCACAGTTTTATGCCAGAGATTTCTTAATGGATGATGCTCCATGGTCAGATAGACCAGTTGAAGGTGATAGCAATTAAACTGAGACATTCATGGAAAACAAGCAATGTTATACCCCATGGGAGATAAGCAACATACTCAAAATCGAGTTGAAAATCATTTGCACCAGCTTGGATATGTTCATTGCTTTGATGTTAAAGCTCTGCATAAGTGAAGTGAAAAAATCTTGACTGTATTTCCACACACAATTCTCTACTTAAATATAATGGAAACATTGCACTTTTAAACAAATTGTGAAGGGCAATGAAAAGTGGATACTGTACAATAATGTGGAACTGAAGAGATCATGGGCAAAGTTAAATGAACTGCCACCAACTGCACCAAAGGCCAGTCTTCAACCAAAGAGGGTGTATGTGTATATGGTGGCATTGGAAAACAGTCTCCTGTTAGGAGCTCCTTCCAGAAAAAACAAATGATTAATTCCAAGTGCTGCTTCCAATTGAGCCAACTAAAAGCAGTATTCAGTGAAAAGTTTCCAGAAGGAGTCAGCAGATAATGCTTAATCTTCCATCAGGATAACGCAAGACCAAATGTTTCTTTGAGGAACAGACAAAAATTGTTCCAGCTTGGCATGGGAGTTCTGATCCATTGACATGTATCTTATTCATCTTAAAATATAATATTCACTAAGCACTGTATCTTAAGATTTCCATTTATTTCTTTAAGAAATTCTTTAAATGGAAAAAACTTAATACCTTAGAAGACTGTAACAAAACCACTGGGAAGATTTCTTTGTTCAGAAAGATAAAAAGCTTTGGGAAGATGAAATTATGAAGTTGCCCAAAAAATGGCAGAAGGTAGTGAAACAAAGTGAATATGCTGTTCAGTAACGCTCTTGGTGAGAAAGAAAATTGTGTCTTTCATTTTTACTTAACAACCAAAAGAACTTTCTGGCCAACCCAATAGTTTCATTGGTCCATTTCAGTTCAGCAGCTCAGTCACGTCCGACTCTTTGTGACCCCATGGACTGCAGCATGCCAGGCCTCCCTGTCCATCACCAGCTCCCAGAGCTTGCTCAAACCCATGTCCATTGAGTCGGGGATGCCATCCAATCATCTCATCCTCTGTTGTCCCCTTCTCCTCCCACCTTCAATCTTTCCCAGCATCAGGGTCTTTTCGAATGAGTCAGTTTTGTTTTTTTTTATGTCAGGTGGCCAAAGTACTGGAGTTTCAGTTTCAGCATCAGTCCTTCCAAAGAATATTCAGGATTCATTTCCTTTAGGATTGACTGGCTTGATTTCCTTGAAGTTAAAGGGACTCTCAAGAGTCTTCTCCAACACCACAGTTCAAAAGCATCAGTTCTTCAGCGCTCAGTCTTCTTTATGGTCGGACTCTCACATCCATACACGGCTACTGGAAAAACCACAGCTATGACTAGAAGGACCTTTTTCAGCAAAGTAATGTCTCTACTTACTAAAGCAATAGCTTCATATACATGAATTTTTCAGCTACAGAATAAACAACCATGTTTTGACCTATTCATAACCAAATCTGCTCTGAAGGTAAATTAACATGGGTTGGTTTTGTCAACTACAAATTGGCACGTACCAAGAGCAATGCCAATGAGTGAACAGCAAGGGCATTTGCCGTCTGCCTCTATGGAGACTGAACCCCATGCTGCTAGAGCTGTTCATCTTCAGCACCCCCTGAGCGAGCTCAGGGTGGAGTGAGGCCCTCTGTGCTCCAGGGAATCTGGGGGGACAGGTCTATATAGATAGTTTGGCTGTTCTTAGGAACAGATTTTATTATCTCAGTCCTTGCACCTGGTCATATCTAGAAGTGAAGTGAAGTCGCTTAGTCGTGTCTGACTCTTCGCAACCCCATGGACTGTAGCCCACTGGGCTCCTCCGTCCATGTGATTTTCCAGGCAAGAATACTGCAGTGGGTTGCCATTTCCTTCTCCAGGAGATCTTCCTGGTGCAGGAATTGAACCTGGGTCTCCCACATTGCATGCAGATGCTTTACCGTCTGAGCCACCAGGGAAGTCCCTTCATGGTGACATCAGATCCTCATGACTAGCAAAAAAAAAAAAACCTTTTGTAAAGTGAGTGCTTCATGGCATTGAACTCCCCCTTCACCGAAACCTTACAGGCTGACCGTCCCCACTGCCACTCTGGAGCGTCTCCCAGGGCTGTCTGAGGTGCTACCTTCTGGGCTGCAGTGCTCATTCTGCCCCAAATGAAAGTTAACTAGCAACTCTCAAGTTGTGCATCTTGTTAGTCAACAGCACAAGCAGGAAGACAAGGAGTTTCTAGGGCAGGTTCAGCTGAGAATTAATGATAAAAACAGTACTGAATTCTGCACCAACATGCATCACTGGAATAAAAGGCAGTGTGTTCGATAAGACAGCATGGGAGTAGAGAAAGGATCAGGGGACGAACAAAAATCTCAAAGTAAGGCCATGAGTGTCAGCGGGCTCAGTTCCATTTCTTGGTTTATATGCTCCTGGGGCAAGTGATCTGCTGAACAGGACCACAAGAGACCACAGACAGTGCTGGTGAGTTCACGACCACGAGTGGGGACTTACCCAGTGGATACAGAAGAGAATAGTATTCATTGTCCACATTGGACATTTTTGATAAATACAGCTATAGTTTTTGCTGATGTGGCAGTGTTTACCAAGGCAGAGCAATAAGATAAATAGAAATACTTTATTTCCTAAGGTATTTTTACTTCTTGTATACTGTTTGTTATATATTAATAGTAGCTACTTATGTTATTGTACTATGGTAAGCTACCTGGTCAACCTTAGCTCTGATCGTCCCTTCCTCTGTGGCATAGGACACATTAACTTAACCTCTCAAAGTCTCAATTTCCTCCTTTGTAAAACAATCGTGATGTAACATAATACATGGGGCTATAGAGAAGACTAGAGAAAATCAAGGATATCAAATTTTTATCATATGGCCTAAAAGAGTAATCTTACACACAGACCACGATCATTGTGAACAACACATCACGAAGAGGAAAATGATGAAATTCTGAGGAAGTCTGAGACCTGGATTCTTCAGATCATTCTTATAAATTCTACCTTCAAAGTATCACTCAGTTCTCTCACTCAGAATTTCATTATCTTTCACAATATTTCAACACACTCCTAATCACTCTGACTCCCCCCTGCCTATCCTAAAGCAATCCACCCCTCACACAGCTGTGAGGCTGCTCCAAACTGCGAGGCTGATCGTACTGTCTTCCTGCAGGAGACACTGAGTCCCGAGAGAGGAGTCTGGTGCTTGCCGGCCACCCAGGGCTCCCTGTCCCCCAGGCTCGCTATGACCACTCTGCCCATCCAGGGCTCCCCATCCCCCAGGCTCGCTGTAGTCTCCCAGGCTCGCTGTGACCACTCTGCCCTCCCGGGGGCCCCACACTGCTCAGCCCACCGTGAGCGGAGTGCAGAATTCCTTCCATGAGGATGCTTTGTCAAGCGATCCCCTCTGCCTGTCACGCCCTCTTCATTTCTCTGCAATCAAGTCTCAGTTAAAGTACCTCTTCTGACATCTTCATCGTCTTCCTGACCCCCGACAACATTAAGCAATCTTCTCTGCGCTTCATTTCATAGCCAGTTTTGCATATTGTTACTGGGAGTGGCTTTCGCTCTGCTAGACTAGACTGTGAATTTCTTCAGAATCAAATCAGTGTACATTTACTTTTGAATTTTTCAGTGACCAACACAAAACTGTTGACTATGCTCAAGTACAAATTAGATGAATTCAGTGAGTTGACTTACCTATGTGGATGTCAGCTGTATTCCCCCAACTATAAAATGAGGGTGTTGGTCTCCTGCTGCTTTGAAGTTATCCTAAATGAGAGCCCAAGCAATGTAGTTTGTAAACATGTCTTTAGTGCTCCAAAAAAGGCAAAGTAAAATAACTCAAAATCAGTTGCTGTAGATGTAGCAGGGGACCCTCTCCTGGGGGCAGTGGCTCTCGGGTGGGGTTAGATGGCAGCTCTGACTTAGCTGTTGCCAGGAGCCTCCACCCCACCTCTGAGACCTGTTTCCATAGTGAAGATTCCTGCTGTTCTTGTTTGGTTGATGACTTTGTGGACAGGAACTGAGCAAAAGGATAAGTGTGGCTGTTGAGCCTTTGAGAGAGAGTCCCCCATGGACAGTGAGTGTGATCTCCTGAGAAAGTCCAGGGAACAAGGCTATTGAGGGGCTCAGCTGTTCTATACAAACCAGGCAGCTATTACCTGACAGGAGCCAGACCCTAACAATCCAACTGCCAAGCAGGGATAAAGCTGCCTGTGATACCAAAGGATCCTGTAATAAAGGCAAAGAAGAGCAAGAGAAAAATGCTTTCAGTTCAGCAGGAAAAGGAAAGTCCCGGGAGCGTGTCATCCTGTGGGGCAAAGCACGTCCGCACATCATGGACCGAGCTGACCCTGGTGAAGCAGCAGCAAGGGGTGGTGTGAAGTGAGATTTCGATTCCCCACCCAGGGATTGAACCTGGACAACCTGGATGAAGACCAGGAATCCTAGACGCCAGACCAGCAAGGGCTAGAAGCTAGACGCTCCTTCTACCTGGATATTTGCCCCCAGTGGAAAATGCAGTTTTCATGGAGGCAGAAACTGTAAACGCAGGTTCAAAGTTTATTTTTTAGAGACATAGCACAATAACAAGTGGGAGGGCACATAGAGAGACCATTTGTCTAGTTAAGACAGAAACGAGACAGAGCCGCACCCCCAGAAAGAAAGGGTGTGGGCCGCCCCCCACTGGTGAGGAGGAGTGCAGTGAAGAGGCAGTTAAGTCATCTGGAAAGGCCAGCTCCTCCAGGTCGTTGTCTTCCTTTGGGGCAACCATCTGGCTTCTTTTTCCACACCTCCTCTACCGTGGGGCTCTCCCCTGGGCTACACATGCACCTCTCAGCCAGGACGGATCTCGAAGTGAAGGCTTCTGGGAGGAGCAAGACTCATTATGGTCTGGCATTACCGCCTGAGTTTTGATCTGCAAGGAGGCTTTCTGCGCATGTGTAGTGTCTGCCTTGTCCCCAGAGAGGGGGAAGCAGACACCCCTTAACCCTGTACTCGAGAGAGTTCTGCCCCTCTTTGTCCTTGCCATGACTATTACCCTAAGGCCTTTACAAGGGACAAACGCTGGCTGTTTGCCCTGTTTGGGTGGTTATATCCATCCCAGAGGCAGCCAGAAGGCTGAGTGTAAACGTCCTGACTGGAGCCCAGCTGTCTCTTGTCTCAGGAAATGCTGACGGTTGTAAGTATCCAGCCTGAAGCTCCCTCCTTCATACTCCATGAAATGTAAGCAGAAGGCCAGCTGTGCCTGTCCAACCTAGAGACCATTTATCCCCACTTCATAGTTACGATGCGGAGGTGAGCATGAGGGCTCTAACGAGAGCCAAGAAGAGCCTCAGCGGAGGCACAGAGGCTGCTTCGGCCGGTATGGTTAGAGGAGAAACTGGAGTTCTGAATGCAGAGCCTGATGGTGCAGGAGGTAAATTAAACAGGAGGAGCAGAAACATTAGCTCTGGGCTGCCTTCCAGTGGGACGGGCTCACTGCCCAGAGAGGTGAGGCAGCAGGAGGGATTGGTGGGGGGACCTGAGTGTGTCAAGAGCAGTGAGAACAGCGGAGGGGGCTAGGGATCAGGGCAGAGGTCAGCCCTCAGGAGGGGGCTCCCAGGAAGACTATTGCAGACTGCCGCAGCCTGGGGGCTGGCCAGGCCAAAATGGGAATCCACCAAGGCTAGAAGGACAGTCAGGTCAGAGCAGGGCGTGGATAGACAGTGAAAGTAGCTGAGATGGCATGTGAGATCCCGCCTCCAAGAATCCCCAGGAATGGTGGAGAGGGCAAGGAATCGTGGGCCACGAGAGCTGAGGGCCTGTGCTGGGCATGAGCTGAGGGCCTGTGCTGGGCGTGGCCAGTGGACTTGAGAGCAGTGAGGACCAATAACACTGACTCTATTATTGTCGCAGTTCACCGCAGACGGTGACCGCAGCCATGACATTAAACGACCCTTGCTCCTCGGAAGAAAAGTGATGACCAGCCTAGATGGCATATTCAAAAGCAGAGACATTACTTTGCCGACTAAGGTCCGTCTAGTCAAGGCTATGGTTTTTCCAGTGCTCATGTATGGATGTGAGAGTTGGACTGTGAAGAAGGCTGAGCGCTGAATAATTGATGCTTTTGAACTGTGGTGTTGGAGAAGACTCTTGAGAGTCCCTTGTACTGCAAGGAGATCCAACCAGTCCATTCTGAAGGAGATCAGCCCTGGGATTTCTTTGGAAGGAATGATGCTAAAGCTGAAACTCCAGTACTTTGGCCACCTCATGCGAAGAGTTGACTCATTGGAAAAGACTCTGATGCTGGGAGGGATTGGGGGCAGGAGGAGAAGGGGACGACCGAGGATGAGATGGCTGGATGGCATCACCAACTCAATGGACGTGAGTCTGAGTGAACTCCGGGAGATGGTGATGGACAGGGAGGCCTGGCGTGCTGTGATTCATGGGGTCGCAAAGAGTCAGACACGACTGAGCGACTGAACTGAACTGAAAGCCCAGACAACACTCAGATTATACCCATAAACTAAAAAGCATCTGATTAAAATTTGCCCACTTTTTCCATATTTTTCCTGGGTAAATAAACATACTAATACATCAAGAGGAACAATACATATATTTTTGAGGATTTTTTTTTGTCTAATTCAATTGGCACTAAAACACCCAACCTGAGTCTTTTAGTCTCCAAGGCAATCAATTAATTGGTGAATACAATAAGTATTTTGAGACTCTATTGAAATTCTAAAAAACAAAACAAAACAAAACAAAACAAAAAAACTCCACAAAAAGTAATATTTAAGCTTCCACCAATTTGGACTTTCCTACAAAGAAGAGGTGAGGTCTGTGGTTCTCAACTCTGACTGCAATTTAACATACTCAGGTGAAAATTTAAATACACTGCCATCTGGCCCCATGGCCTCACACTTTGCCCTGGCTGTGAGATGGGACATTTCCTTTTTCCATTTCCTTGGGTGATTTTAATAGGAAGACAAAGATAATTATCACTAAGCTCTGGAGCAAGAGGCTAAGAGAAGTACAGCTGATCTCAGCTTTAGAAGCTCATCTCTGTTCTGCCCCTCCCCATCTCCAACAGACTCCCTGGTCCTCACCAAGAATCCTCACTCCAGACTTGAGTGTATCGTGAAGTCTCCACTCCAACAACAGCGCTGAAGCCCAGTGGTTTTCTCTGACTTCTCTCTCCCCTCGTCCTCTGCTGGGCTCCTCCCCTGGTGCCCCTCCTGATTTCCACCAGAGCGCAGGGCTCTGACCACCCTACTTGGATCCCACTTCCTGTCTTACACGGGGACCTGCCCAGACAAAATGCTAAACAGTAGCTGAACTGAGGTACTGGATTGGCGATTTGTGGTGTCTTACTTGCTGCTTTGTCAGCTTGCTGGGAGGGTGGAGTTTTGTTCTCATTTTCTGTTCACTCTTTCATCAAATCCCCAGGCTTTAGGCTCGGTGTGTTGTGCTCTCTCTTGCATATGCGCAGATGTATTTTCCTTATTTTCCCTAATTTTGCTCCTATCTCTTTCACTTAGCAATAGAAGATAATCATTCATTCAGACACACGAGAATAATATCCTGGAAAAGAGAGGACACAGTATCCACAGATCCTGATAGCACCGGTAGGGCTCCCGCCCAGCTCTGCTTCCCCTCCTCCCCCCTCCTGAGCCCCCTCCCCCACCCCGGTGATCCCCCTCCCCATCGCCCCCTCCCCATCGCCCCCTGCATCCAGATGCCAACTTCCACTCAGACCCTGGAACACACCAGGCTCTTTCTGCCCTCTACGCCTGTCTTTTCTGCCTGGATTACTCTTTCCTGCACATCCCGCAAGCTTGTGACTGATCTCATCCCCTCGAGAAGATGTTCCAAATGCCCCTTTGTGGAGAAAGGAGATTCATCAACTGAGGAGGAAGCTCAGAAATCCTCTCTGACCTTTGAGCTGACCGCTCAGCTGACCCTCTCTCTACCATGGTGGTTTATTTATTTACTCATTTATTTTTCGGTGTTTGTTAGTTACTGCTTTATTTATTCATTTATTTTTCTGACAGTGTTTAGATTATCAATTGATGTTACTTTATGGATGAAAGAAACGACATGTGCACATTGTGTGATAATAGCGCCTCCAGAGGCTGCGAACAGAGGAACCAAGGGAAAGTGGAAGCTTTAATTTTTTGGTGTTATATTTAATGTTCTAAAAATCTTAAACATAAGGAGCTCTGTTACCCCTCAAAATGATCTTCAGGGATTCAGGGATATTAGTAGTCAGAAAAACACAACCAAAGTAAACGTGGTCAATATTTTGGACTGAAGGAAAGGCTATATTTTGAATAGAAAACTGAAGTTGGCAAGTGACCGATGTTCTGTTCTTTCTTAGCAGTCATGGAGAAGGCATGTTAGGAACAATGCTTGAAAAGATGAGGAACTGAAATTTCATACATTTCTCATAATTGCTTGCATTATCCTCATTTGGAAATAATGACACTCTGAAGACAATTAGGGTTTTTAATGCCCAAACATTAAATATTAATCACTTTATAGATTATAATAAATTGGTCAATAAACCAGTTAATAAGCTAGTCTATCTTTTTAATATATTCATTGTACTTTATCAAGCATCATTTATAAACTATAATTGCCTCTGAATCCTATAAATGAGTTTATATAAATTCAAGAAACTTCTAGTATGGAAAATAAATGTGTGTGGTAGACAAAGACATTGAAAAAATAAAAACGCATCATTATAATGAACTCGTTAGATCATCTAGCTTCCCCACCCCCAAACATCAGTTAAGTATATAGAGAAGATCTGAGCGACGATATAACGAGCATTTGTAGAGAACTCTGCCTAATGATTGCTGAATAAATAACTTTTTTTCCTACTAAACGTGAAAAACTTACCAAGATCTTCTTGCCCTCCAAACTCGCTCAGTACACATCAAAGTATTGAAATATTGCAGGTTACATTGAGGATTAAATTTAAAGGCTTTGCGGGGGCACAGACGAGGGCGCTTCACTCCCCACCGCTCCAACCGCAGACACGAGCCCCCTCAGCCTTCTCCCCGTCATTCAGAGCCAGCTACTGCTTTAAGACGGTGAGCGGGGATGTCACGCGTGAAAGCGGGAGGCGCACGGGGCAGATGCGGCTCCGGCCGCAGCTGAGGCGGGCGGGCCGTGACTGTCACTTGCGAGTGGCTGGTCTGGTGTTTTAGGCAAAACTGGCACACTGGGTGAGCTCCCGCGTACACGCTCCATAGCTGCCGTGCAGAAACCGAGAACGGCCTCTCTCGTGTGTGCGTGCGGGAGCTCCGGGTTCTTTCGCAGCGCTCCCCACCTGGTATTCTCTGTGACGAGTAGCCCTGTGTCAGGAGTGTGTGTGTCTGTGAGGTACCTGCAGGGCACGTGCCGAGTCAGCCCAGGAGGGATGCAGCGGCGCCTCGGAGTCTGAGCTTGTGAGAGGCACAGCTGTCTCTCCTGAGTTCCGTCATCTTGCACATCACCCTTGAGCACTGTGGGAACGGTGCAGACTGAACCTGAATAGTCACATGTTTTTAAAGTCACTGACTCTCAGGGGTGACTCTCACGCAGGAAGACCGAGCCCGGCCAAGCGCGCTGCTGGGGGATCCGTCTAGAGCTGCGCTGCTGGGATAATGGCAACTCTCCCACGTCCAGGGGTGAGTCTGCAAACAGTCACCTGTTTGATACAAGGTTACCCAGAGGCGACTCCCGGCTCCTGCTGCTTGCCCCCACACCCCGATGCAGGCACACTGACACAGCATCTGCGTCTGCCTGCAAGGCTTGGGCTCCTTCATTTATTTCATTTTCTGAAGGATCCCATGAGGACGGGCAGTTACTGGCCACGATCACATCTTCCTTTCTGGTCCATATCTAGCCCCCAGAGCAGTGCGGGACACTCACTGCATGTATGCATTAAACAGGTGAATCGTGTGTTAAATGCTCACTAACCACTCCCGTGCTCTTGAAACCATGGCCGAGTTTGGCACAACAGTCAGAATCGAAGCAGACATTGTCCCTTTAAGATAGACGTCGTGGGTTCTGATGGAGCTTATGTTACTGGTCTTTCTAAAAAATAATGTTCAACCCACTCTGGGAAAACTGATTCACTCTCCTTAGTAAACAAAGACTCTGCAGTCTGTTTCTGGTTTGGAGCCTGCACATCAGCAGACAGTTGCTGGCCATCCGAGCCCAAGGGCAGGTCTCCCACTGTCAGGAAGGCGGAGCTGGGTTCCCAGGGCTCAGGACACCCTTCCCGGGGCTGCTCTTTAGGGTTAGCCTTGCCCCTCCTCCTGACGTGAACTTGAGAACCACAGATGCATCTCATCTCAGAGCTCCCAATCCGTGTGCATTTCCCATGAAGCAGCTATTGACTATTCAAGTCAGAGGTGCTCTCACAGCTGGACCCGGAGGAGAGATGGGGAGGATGAAGAAGCGTTTCCCAGAGTCCTGAGTCCAGCTGGGTTGCAGGCTCACTAGAGTCAGTGTGGAGAGGAGCCATGTCATTAGGGAAAATGATCAGGAATGCCAACTGTGCGGATTCCCAGGGGCTCAGGGGTGAAGAATCCACCTACAAAGCAATGCAGGCAGTGTGGATTCTACCTACCCCTGGGTCAGGGAGATCCCCTGGAGAAGGAAGTGGCAACCCACTCGTATTCTTGCCTGGAAAATCCCATGGACAGAGGAGCCTGGTGGCCTACAATTCATGGGGTCCCAAAAGAATCAGACACGACTTGGCAAATAAACGATGCTAACTGCAGATTCTCTTGAGGAAGTTGCCTTCCTGACATCTTGTGAGAAATTCCCTCCATGTGCACATCTTTATAAATAACAGAGAATTCACAAAAAAATAAAAATGCTGTGTCTGAAATCAACGAGATAGAACCTTCAGACAGAAAGTTTCTTCTTTAAACCAAAGAGAATCATGTAGTGAGAAGCCATCTCCCGTAATCTTGGTGGAAGAACCTTCAGTTGGAGCTCAAGCTCAACACACACAGAGAACTCAGAATGGCTGCATCCCTGACACAGTGAGGAGAGCAGCAGGAGCTCTTCCAGGAGAAGGGTCCCCGTGGGCACCCCAGATGGAAACCCCATGAACGTGCGAATTCCCGTCCTCAGGAAGAGAGCACCTGCAGGACAGGAGAGCATACACAGTGAATGAAATAGCCTCAGTAATGAAGGCAGGCTACCCCTCAGCTATTCCTTGTTCCTGAGTGTCAAGAAAGTCCTCGCTGAGGCGATGTCAATCATAAGTCAATGCGGAAACCTTTCCCCTGGTGTTCATATCAGAAAATGAACACTGAAAAAAATAGTCTACGGATACTGAGTTGGTGTGCAACTGAGACAAGGTTCAGACCTTTGCATACTGTCTATTATTACAAATATTTTGAGAAATGATGGATGAAAATTTGCTAACAAGTAACCAAAGGTAAAGCAACCCCACTTCAGTGGATCAGTACTGGACATATGCAAGCACTACTGAGCGAGTGTGTGTCTTTCAAAACCATGAAACACTGTGCTGAGTAAGATAGGCCTTTTTTTTCCCAATATGGTCAACAATTGGTCGGTTAGTGACTTTCTATTTTTATGAACCTGGAAACTCAACTACAAAGACTAGAGTCAATCAGGAATTAATTTTGAATTGCAGCTAAAAAGGTAAAACACAAATAATGTGTGTTAACTGTTAGTGTTCAAATGTGCACACATTTCAAGGACCAATAGGCAGGAGAATAAACTTATGCTCTGTGATTAAACTCTGATGCTTCGATGCATTCCGTTATTTTTAAACTTACTTGATATATCCTCATAAGTGAAAAAAGGATTAATCTTTAACAGGAGTCTAGGCATGAAGCACTGTGTACCCAGACAGAAACACGCCAAGAAGGCAGATCAGGCACAGACAGGCTCATCCCTTCCCTTAGATTTTGTAGCCAGGATTTGCTTTATTTTTTCCACCAAAACAAATATCCAGGAGTGTGATGGCGAAAGATGATTGCAGAGATTAAGAGTTCCATTTTCACAATGCATTCAGACACCAGGGGTGTACACTCATTCACACACACACAACACCCTCCCCACACCTCCCAGATCCATGTGTACCAGCCCTCCAGAGGTTCCCCTCATCTCTCGCCCACCAGTCCTAACAGAGACAGTCACAGGAGAAATCAACAGTGAGAGCACACTACTTTGGAAGTTAAACCTGCAAGAAGGCGAGTTAGGGAGAGGGAGGGAGCTTTCAATGAGTTCTGGCCCCTCTTCAGCGCAATTGCTTTTACTTTGTTGAAACAGGCATTATACCTCCGAGATCAGTTGAAGTTGACTGGGTCGAGGCAGGGTGTTCCCGGCAGCCAGAAAGCAGACGCTGCGGGCTGCACCAGTTCTGTGCATGTGTGCCTGCACTGCGGCACACAACCCTGTGCCCCCGTTGACATGCACTTGCACACCCACAAACTCAGAAAAGCGAGGAAGAGAGTGTATGATCTTTCTGATCCTTAAAGGAAATGTGACTCCATAATCAGTGAGATAAATGCGTCTGAAGGAGAGGTCATCTAGATCACCTTATTCATTCGTTTATCAAATCGTTGATTTTCAACAAATATTTATGAAGACCTTCCAATAGTTTAAAACTTGTATTATGAAGATTAAAAGTATAACTAATGCAGTTTCCTTCTCTTCATAGAACTCTGCATCAGTCACTAGGCAGTAAAATTTCTGATATTGAAAAAAGACAAGTGTGTCTATGCCTGCACAAGATGTTTGCAATTAGTCTACTATCAGTTGCTTCTTTATAAAGTGAAAATCATTTTGAAAGCAACATCAACTCTAATACTTTCAAAGTTTATATATTTTCTCAATGGTCGGCTTATTCCAAATATTTTGCAAAATTCTGAGCCCTTGAGAAGCTATTCTGCAAGACGTGTGGAGAGGAAATGCTAGATTCCTTTCCACAGGGCAAGGTTTACTCTTGACTATATCATAAAGTAAGTACTTGTAAATTTAATTCTTTGAATTATACATTGTTTTTGAAAATAAGTATAAAAGTAGAAAATCTTTTATACATGCCTCCTAAAATTCCATTATCAACTATTTGGAGATTCAATGAGCTTCCCTTTTATGGGATATTAGACAAAATGAATGCAAAAGTCAGACTTTACAAGATACTTGGAGTAACTGGCAAGTTGGGCCAGTTGCTTCCCCTCTGAGAGGTTAAACCAGAGACCTTTGAAAGCATTTGCGTAATTCTGGCGAAACCACCTCATTCCTCCTGTCTGCCCACACTAGCCCTCTTCAGTCTGCCGTCTTAAGACCAAATAGCACCGACTCCATTTCCCAGTGGCCACTTGAACAGGAGTAAAAGTTACACATTTCTGCCAGAAATAAAGGAAGCAGTGCATGCAAATATCTAACCCTTGCACTTGGTTTTTTGGCAGGCTATGGCTTAACCTAGCACACTGCCTGTGCTTACGTGAGAACCCGTTAACCAACCTCCTATCAGTCATGCCATCACTGAGGGGAGATTCAGAACAGTGGAGGCAGTAAATTGACCTCTAACTGGCAAGACAGCAGCAGTAACTGGGGCAGACAGTCCTGGGGGCCGAGCCAGAGAAGGAAGACAGGAAGGACACCTCCGCCTCCTCCTCCTCCTCCTCCCACCACTCCGCACAGAGCACAGGCCACCCACACCGGAGCGCAGGCCAGGCGCAGGAGCTTACAGCCGCTCCCCTTGCTGAGCTGCCTGGAGAACATACTTCATGCGTCTTCACGTATGTGACTCAGTTGTGGCATCTCCCTTTTACACTTCAGGCTGGATCTTCTCTGCCTGCCTCCTCATGTTTCACTTTGGCCTCAATGCTGCACTTTCGGGGACAAAATGTGGCTCAGTGGTCAGAGCTGATCACTGTGGCAATGAAGGCTGAAAATATTTTCCTGTTTATATTTCATTTACTTCATGATTATAATACAGCGTTTCAGTAGTATTTGTTAATACTGAGGATGTTTAGGGACAAACATGTTTGTTCAGTGACATCCCTGGTGAGACTTGTGAAAACTGGTGAAGATCATACCCACCAGTTTTAAGATCTTTGCGAGAACTCCATGCCACGAGGTAAGGGGAAGGAGCACAGGGAAGGTTTCAGCCAGAGCTTCCCACGCCGCTCTTCTTGCCCCGCTACTGGATCAAGAGTGAACCGACGCCCCCCAAGGGTCTGGGCAAAGCGGGAGCCCAGGGGCTGGGTCCGCTCTCCTTGACCAACCGTCTCCCTCTTCTCACCGCATCCCTATGGCGCCAGCTGACCTGTGCAACACCTCCTCACTTGCAATCTATGAGCGTTACCATTTCCCCTAAAGCGTACAAGGTGCAGAACTGGCAGCTCCCCGTGACGCCTGACTGAAAACTGCAGGGGGAGCGAGAGGGCTCAGCTTAGACTCTAATGCAAACTTCAGGGAAATACAGATTGATGTGAGAACCATTTATAACTTAGCTTTTATTCTTTCACCAGTGCCTGCCTGCATAATACAATTAGCCATCTAATGTGATTCTGAATATAGGCTTTTAATTTTGAAATAATGCAGTTTTGCATTTCACACCAACAATGTAGCCTTGAAGCCGATGCTCAAATCTGCCCGTGTCTTCTCAACCTAAGCAGGTTTTCCACCTCCCTCAGAGCCCGTCAGAAAGTTTGCTGGAGGTTAGGGGAGCGTTTCCTGGGTCACAGGCAGCCCTTGGGCGCTGCTATTCAGCGCGGGTGTTTATTGTAAACGCTGGTTCTGAGAGCGCTGGCAGAGGGACTGTGGCTCCTACAGACGTAGGAGCGGTTTGTCACCAGCGGCGTCTGCAGCAGGTGCGGCCACTGTGTGGACACAGCCCCCGGCCCGGCGCCCGCACTGGGCGAGCTGCTCTGCTGGCCCTCCTCCCGGGCCGCTCCCATCCCTGGGATCAGAGCCTCTGGGCCACTCACGCACTCTCACCCATCCCCACTCACAAGGATGGACAAGTCATCTTGGGGCTGGTTCCCAGCGGAAGGCAGTTCACTCCCAGTCACACCTGTGGAGGGGGGACCCCACCCACACAGAGGCCGAGGGCTCATCACGGAGGTGCGGGTGATCCTGGAGGCTGGCGGAGCCTCGGTGGCCGCCATCCACATCGTCTCACCTGGTGAACAAAGCCGTTCAGTCCCCGGGCAGTGGGATGGCTCCAGGGCAGCTGAGGTTCAGACGTGTCAAGGATGGATGAGAGGGCTTTCCAAGGTCTAGAGTACAAAGTCCTTTCTGAGCTGAAAGCGTGAATGGATCTACAGAAAGGAAAAATTGGCCCAAGAGAACCGGAGTATAGGGTTTTGAGGGAGACTCGAAGAGATGTGGGAGGAGGGAAAAGTGCCATGAGGATTTGGATTCTGATGCCCACTCGCTTGTACCTCGCTTGGGAGGTGCAGGTGTTTGTACTGACTGCGCGAGTCAGAGCAGAGCTTTCCCTGATTGTTCAACCTTCCTAACAGTGAGACACGCAGAGTAGAGAAGGGCCTTCAGCGGGTTATCCTCCCGGCCTTTACACAGAGCGCCCCGCCAGCGCTCCATGACACCCAGCTGCCCCCACGGGATACTCAGTGCTCCCTCGCCCAGAGCACACCCACGGAGGCCCCAACCGCGCTTATGCGCTGTTTGAGACACCAGGGCCCAACCGCGGATGAAACAGGATCCCAGAGATCCCCATTCTTGAACAGGCAGACGCAGAGAGAATGTACACTAAAGTTCGAAGGTAACATGCTTCTTGGAGAAAATCAGAATAGGAAGTTTAAAGACACTTCCGTGTGTTTAGGGATGTAAGTAATGGATGGCAGAGTGTCCTGGACTGAGAACAATTGCCGAGACACTGAGGCCACAGTGGCTGCGTGTGGAGAGTCTCTTACCAGTGTTAGATTTTTGAGTATGTTTTGTTTTAGTTTCACTTCAGTTCAGTTGTTCAGTCGTCTCCAACTCTTTGCGACCCCATGAATCGCAGCACGCCAGGCCTCCCTGCCCATCACCATCTCCCGGAGTTCACTCAGACTCACGTCCATCGAGTCTGTGATGCCATCCAGCCATCTCTCCTCCAGCCATCTCATCCTCTG
>NW_017189590.1:0-57575 GCF_001704415.2 Capra hircus | reverse complement strand
GGCACCTGGCCCCAGGGGGCAGTCGGGACCCTCCGCCACTGAGAAGTGGACAACTGAGAAGCCGCCCTCCGTCTACCCCCGGCCCCACCCCTCTGTCTACCGCCGTCAACAGAAAGGCGTCAAACTTGTGACATGCTACCCCGAGAATTGCATGACTGTTACAGACTGTAGAAATACAAAAGACGGCTGCCCTCGCAAGCCTGGGGCGACTGTGTGCTGGCAAGCCTGTCCTTGCTCGAGGGGGCCCATTAGAGGTGCTCGGCGTCCCTGCCTGCCTATGTCCTGCTGTTGCCTGACGAGTCCGCTACCTCCACTTAAGGCCGGAACATTATTACGAGTTCCACTCTGAGGCAAGATACACCCATTAGCGTTTGGGGACGAGAAGTGAAACCTTTTGTTGCAAAGTAATCCTCTCTTACTGTATTCTTGAATACTGGCGGGTTGTGGAGCAAAATGGGTGTTATTGTTCTCCCTATGCTGCCTGTCCTTCTTTCTTTCTAACATCAAGCGGATTCGGTACTGAGGAGGCTGTCGAGTACCGATAAAAGAGACGGTATGAAATGATGAAGAAGCACCAAGGCAGGCTCGAGGTTCGACGCTGGGCGGAATGACACCTTCCGGCAGGAAAGCACCTGCCAGGCGGTTGTGACCAGCTTAGAGGATGGTGTGCTGGCACCGGACACCAGGTGGTCAGCGGGGGTCGCACCCGTAAAGGAGGCCTGTCCGTCCAGCGGCGACGCTCCAAACACAGACGCTGGTCCTGCACGACCTGTGAGTGCATCTCGCTGGACTCGTCACGTATTGAGGCTGAGCCCCTTGCAGGCGAAAGGCCCTGCCGTTATCGTTGGAGACTATCCTGAATCATTGGTGAGCAGAGCAGCAGCGAGTTAGTGTGTTACACCTGATATTCCACTTTCTGTAATTCCACCGACACAATTGATGATCCTGAAAGTCTTTGAAGCCTGACCCACGCTACTAATTCGAGAAGTTAACAGCCCCCCTGATCTAGAAATCCATGCGTGGACCCAAATGCGCAGCGATGCTCTGATGCGTGTATATCCACCCCTGTTCGATAATGCGCTACATTCCACTAAGAAAAACACCAACCCCCAGGGGCTGCACGGTGGAAGACTGGTTTCCTTGAGCCCATCACTAGACATGAGACAGGCCAGCCCTTAGAAAGAATGCATCCTGGGCATTATTGAAATAGCCACCTTGAGGAATACGAGGGAAGCACCTCAGTAGTTGTTAATTCTAATAAAGCACTCCGTAACAGTACTGATTGCACTATCCCATCCGGTCCGGGCAGTCACAACTTTGTCACTAAATATCATCTATGATCGGATCGCTACCCGAGGAACCCAGTACACAAATATAATCAATCACTTAGCGCCTCATGTCACTCCAACGGCTCCATCCAACGAGCGAACTATCCTAGAAGTAACATCTTCTCTTAATGAGCAGTTCGCAACGCTGTTCAAGGCCTCATGGCTTCCTCACCATGAGGGCAAGTGCCACGAGAAGACAGATACAGGACCTCGGAGCTCGCAACATCTGCGCGTCCAACGTGCAGATGCTTGCGGGCCCGAGTGGCAGGCCGAGAGAGGGGACGTCTACGCCAAATCAGGGTGTAAAAAGCCACCCGCAGCAGCTCCTCGCAGGTGGTATGCAGCACTGCAGGCAGATGGAGTCTAACCACTACCTGATAGCTATCTCTTGCGAAGGGTCCGCCATGTGGAAGTCGGGGGATGGAAAGGGTGAATGAAGAGTGCTGGTTCCTGCTTGCCCGCCATGACCTTCGGCCTTTGGCCAAGTGCTGGATCAGGATGAAAGCACAAAAGCGCTGAAGAGGAACACACCACTTGTTGCCGCCCAGTGCGTCGGGGGAGGCCCCAGGCGGCTGCTTTGTGAGTCAGGGATTCCTGCCTCTCTCTGCCTTCCCAAGACTGGCTAAAGGAGAGGGATCGGTCGTGGAGGGCAAGGGTGCGGTGCCCAGGGCGTAGACCCCGGCATACTAGGTAAATCCATTGCTCTGGCGCCGGGGTGGGCTTGGGGCACACAGACTCCTGGTCCCTGTGTAGGAAGGCACAAGTGTCGCCCAACCACCACCACAGCGCCCAAGAAGCGTCCTTAGACCGCGCGCTCTGAAGAATTTCCATTCACTGACAGCCAACCAGGTTTCTCTAACCCAACACCGATAAGTGGCATCCACCATGACAACGTCAGGCTCTCGGTGACGACTTTCCACTTTCAAAGTCCAAACAAGTAAAGAATAACAGTGAGTCGCTCTAGATCGTGTCCGACTCTTGACCCATGCCTTGAATGCACAGACATACCTCAGGATCCTCCTTGCCCCATGGCCAGCACTTAATTACGGACAGCCAGTGCACGTGCTGGAGGAGTAGCTCCAGCTTGGGTCTCTAGGCTCTCTCAGGCGATGCGTCCCAACCGGGCTCACGAGCCGGGAAGGCTTAGTGGAACCCGGTCTTAAGCTCTCCCTAGGCACGGGCCCTCCTCTCTGGCCTCGGAACGCAACAGCAAACAGAGCCCTCTTAACAGTAATTAGCTGCACTCAACTATCTCGAACCGATCGTAATCTGCTCATCGGCTCAGCACGTCTCACCACCACCCCGGGGACTCAAGAGGGTCGCTCCGGCCCCCACCCTCACACCATAAAGCGCCTGGCGCCAAGGCCGGCCTGCAAAAGACGTGATCCATCGGTGCCTGGCAGCGAGCCCGTGAAGCGGAGCTGAAGGCGATGCAGAAGGAAAGACTAACCCGCCCTGCCGCTGACTCCGAGGCCAGCAGGGCTGGCCGGCTCTCATATTCTAGACTAAGCCCCCTTCTCGCGGGCGTGCCAACGTCAGGGGCACCGGAGGCAGGGTGTGTTTTTGGACGCTACAGCCCTCCTCCGCTGGATGGTCGAACCGCGTCCCAGGTGAATGTAGTTTTCAGGTGGAGGCTGCGCAAGACACGACGATAAGACACGACCCTAGTGTATGGAAGTTAATTTAAGCTCATGTGTATCATTTTCTGTTTCCCAGACAGGATGTGAGTCTAGTTCTGATCAGAAGGACTGTCCGTGAATAAAAACTTGAGAGTGGCCCGGTAGTAACTCGTCCGTCTGGGAAGCCACCGCACTGTAACACTGAGGGACGCGGGAGCCCCGAGCAGGACCTTTGGAGCGGGGGCCGGGAAGCAAACCTGGAAGAAAGGTGGCGTTTGTCGGGTGCAGCTCACTCAGAGGGCCTAGAGGACTAATCCCAACGTTGAAAGGTCAGGAACTGCTGCACGTTTAAGCGAATACCCTCATTCTCAAGTAAGGAGCAGCGGCTGCTTTGCTGAGTAGCGTAAGAGAATACCCGACCACAAGTAAGAAAACCCAAGTAAAACAGTAGGTGTTTGCAGCAAGACGGCAATCAGAGGCCAGACCATCCCCCAAAACCATACTCCCAGCTAGAAAAGCCTAGTGCCAACCTAAAGCACACACTAGAGGGAGCCTCCACCAGCAATCTTTTGCTAGAGCGATCTGAGCGAGACTGAACGACACAAAAGGAGCGCTACAGCCTGCAAGGGCACCCAAGATGGCGGGTCATGGTGGAGAGCTTAACAAGAAACTCCGTTCCCACCCATGAAAGACACTCAGAACCTGGAGCAAGCCCCTCCCAGTATTCCCGGCGCCTTGAGGGAGAACGGGCGTGGCCAATGGACACACGGAGCTAGAGAGACACGTGCAAAAATAGCCAGGTCACTTCCAAAAGAGAATTCCCCGACAGCGCAGTTCGACCTAGGCTCCTACTCTCATGACAGCAATATGCTACTCGGAGATCAGAAAACACACTTCCAGAAAGAAGGAAGTGGATGGCGCACAGACAGGAATCGAGAGTCCGTCAACGAGATACAGCAGCATACCACCTGTGATTTGACCTTGTGTGAGGGGGTCGGCACTGTGGCGCTTTCACATGAGAAAGGAAGAAAGATCTTGCATCCTAGAGAGGAGAGTTAGGAAATATCAGCAAGGACGTCTCTCGGCCTACTGAGTAGGCGGCACGCAGGGCGCGAATCCATTGAACCACACACTGGCAAATAAACAGTTCCGGTTCCAAACCTCAGGGAGAGGTCAGAGGGGTAACATAGGCTAACATTCTGACGACCATCATTAGGAAACAAAAATGGCATTCGGGAATGGGTGAATTTAACATCAATACCATTATATCTACTACTGACGGAAGAGGATGAGACAAAACGGTCAGGTTCGAGAACGGCTCCCTCGCGGGCATGGTTCAGGCGGCAATTCACCTAGACACACAAGAGAGAGCTTTCTAAGAAGTTACTGTCGTATCATGCTTCTATCATAAAAGCACGTCCTCCGGGAAAATTGCCAGACTTGGAGTAACACGAGCCCTTCAAAATAGATAGGACAGCACAAACACGACTTCGAGCCTCAGCTCCAAGGCACATCAATCACTGGTACAAGTCTACCGCCGTGTCTGACCTCTGCAACCCCAAGCGACTCGCAGCCCGCCAGTGCTCCTCTGTCCGCTTCCAATCCTGAAGGCACTGCCCCAGCTGCTGCCTGCTCACTGCTCCCCGACGTCTGCCCGAGTCCAGCCGGGCCGCTCACAGTGGGACGGCTTTCTCAGCTGGGGGGGCAGCTCTGTGCAGCAGGGTGAGGCCCTGTCCTTCCTCCTCCCGAGTGCCGGCCCTGACCGCGTAGGGGTGCCGGGCGAAGGGCACCTCCTGAAGGGTCACTGTGTTCTCTGGACAGAGCTGGGGCTCCCGGCCCCCTAGACTGAGGCCAGGAAGCACAAGGCCAGGTCAGCGTTAGAAAAATGCACGGAAAAGGAGAAAGAAAAGGAGCATCTCAGGAGCGGGGGCCCAGCCCCCAGGAAAGAGCAGCTCAGCAGACTCGGCCTCACTGCTGGCCCCTCGGGGCGGGAAGGCCCTGGGCACTGCTAGGCTGGGGGGGACGAGCCGGGGTGGGGGCTGAGCCCCTTCCTGCTGGACGGTCTTCCGAGCTGCTTCTGTGTGGCCCGCGTGGGGCTCAGGGAGTGGGGGCCATGGACGGGAGGCCCCACGAGCGAGGAGACCCCTGTGGGCGCGGCTGGTGTAAGGTTGCGCGGGTGGGCGCCCAGCCCGGCGGAGAAAGGCACGGAGGCGCCCGGTGTCTGGGGGCGGGGTCCGAGAGCAGCCCCCCACTGAGGTGGGGACAGGCCCACGCTGCAGAGCCCCCTGGGGCACCGCCCTGCTCTGCAGAGCAGGCGGAGAGGCCGCCCTGCCGGGCGCTGGAATCCTGGCCCCGACAGCTGCGGGAACGAACATGTGGGGAGGAACTTCAAGTCAGTTTTCCAGGAGGCAACAGCAAAAGTAAAAATAAAAAAACAACATAAATAACTGAAGCATTCTGACCGTCTCCCCAAAGGAATCTTTCCAGCAGCTCCGCTGAGACTGTCAGAAAGGGACCCAAGGAATCACCGGGGTCCGCGGGGAGCGGCCACTGGTGGCTGAGGGCAGAGGTCAGCTGCAGGGCTAGCTGCCCGCACCTGATCTGCATGGTTACCTGAGGGCTGTCTTTCTGGGCTCAGAGGCAGGTGCAGTGGCTGGGCCGGGGGGTGGAGGGGAGGCCTGGTTGGCAGGGGCCGCCTTACCACTCCGACAGGAGTCCCCTGGCCAAGGCTGGAAGAAGGGGGTGGCCAGCTGGCCAATGGAATTCAGGGCCAGGAGGAGGGAGAAACAGGGGGAATTGCCCTTTGGCTTCACAGCTTGATTTCCTCCCCAACCGCCCTATGCCCAAGAGGTGGTGGATGCGGGCGACAGTATCTCATGGGAAGGCGGGGGCGGGGGGCAGGAGGGGCCACACCCATCGGCCACACCCTCTGTCCCCTCCTGTGTCCAGGCTGCTGGGCCGAGGGGTGGGCGTCCTCTGACCTCACTGCTAGTGGGGGCCGCTGGGCAGGCGCCGGGCGCTCCAGAACTTCACGGTCAGGTCACTGGGTAGAGTGAGAGAGGGCGGTCAATTCTTGCCATGGGCCTGGCCGGCCACCCCCGCATGAAGGACGGGCTGGAGTCCCCAACTCTCCAGGTGTGGCCGGGACCCAGGTCCAGGGGTCACCCAGGGCGACGGTGGCTGCGGGGGGTGGGGGGCGGGCGCTGGGCAGGGAGAGGGGCCTGTGGCCACCGCGGCCCAACAGGAGGCTCTCTTGTCGCTATTGTGTTCTGTCCTGTCCGGGCCTGAAGGCCCCCCTCTGCTCTCTGCCACCTGGCACCCCTCTCCTGGGGGTCTGTGCCCCGTCCATGCTCAGAAGGAAGGAAGGGGGGCGGGCGTGGCAATCTCGGGCAGGCAGGGTATGGGGCTAGAGAAAACCAATCTCATACCGTTAAGAAGCAGCTCAGATCGAAGTGGAGAAAGAGGAAAGAGGAGAGAGGGGAGGAGGAGAGAGAGGAGATGAGGGACAGGGAGACGGGAGGGGAGGGGAGCGGGGTCAGGGCATGGTGGTGGCGCGGCCCTTTATGGCCAGGACTCGGCGCGGGAGGCAGGGGGTGAGTCCAGGGACGTAATTCCACAACTTTACCCGGCAGTCACTGTCGGGCAGGAAGGGGGAGGCGGAGAGAAGAGACGAGGTCGGAACAGGAAGGAGAAAGAAGAGGCCGTCTGAGCGGCTGCCCACGGGACAGGGCTGGGCAGCCCTGGATGGGACCAGTGCTGGGGTGGGGTTGGGCATTCCTGGATGGGACCAGCGCTGGGGCAGGGGCCTGGGCAACCCTGGATGGGACCAGCGCTGGGGCCGGGGGTGGGTACTCCAGGGTCTGAGGAACGGGAGGCAAGCGGGGAGTCCTGGCTGGGGCCCAGCATGCCCAGCCCCACCCCTAGGTGGTGCCCTGGAAAGGAAGGTAGGGGGCAGGGGTGCTGTGGGGTCTGCACTGGGGGCTGGGCCCACGCCCCGCCCCCCCCGCCTGCCCGCCCGCGCCGCCCGCCCGGGGAGAGGCTGGGAGCAAGAGTGGAGCGCCCCCCCTGCCTGGCACCCACCTGGAGGCGGTGAAAATATGCCTGCTGTTGGTGCAGACGGCGTTGATGGGGCTGTCGTGGCCTTTGATCTCGCCGATGGGCGTAAAGTTGTCCACGTTCCAGACCTTGACGACGCCCGCACGGCAGGCGCTCAGAAGCATGGGGCGGCCTGGGACGAAGGCCAGGGCGCACACCCAGTCCTTGTGTGCTGTGGGGATTTGCTAGGGAAGGAGCGAGCCGTAAGGGTGGGGAGTGGGGACCCTGTCCCAGGGTCGCTAGAGTCCCCTGGGGGGCGGGGGGCAGGCAGCATCTCAGGGCCCAGGAGCCAGGCTCTGCAGGGTTCCGAGATGGGTCTTTCAGCCCCTCTCCCGGGCTCAAACCTGAGGCCCCGCACCACTGAAGAGGCCCCGCACGACCTCAGAAGGGTCGGAAGAAAAGGGGGTAACTGGTCAGACGGGGCTGAGAGCAGACCCTTCCTTAGAGGGGCTGCCTGAGGAGGGTGGGGGCTCTGGAGAGGTTGCTGGGGGCAACAGGGAAGAGGGTATAGACTCAGCAGGTGTTGGGGGCTCTGGCTCTGGGTGCAAGGGCCCCAAGCCCTCCCCAGGGCCAGCCTCTCCCGCCCTCAACACCTGCACGAGCTCCTGGTGCTCCAGGTCCCACTTCTTGACACCGTTGTCGCGGGAGCCACTGAACAGGACATCCCCCTGGATAGCCAGACACTCGATGCCGTCGTAATGCGGGGGCTCAAAGTTGTGGGTGGGCCCGATGGTGCCTGTCACGCCCTCGCCCAGCTCGAACATCTGCAGAGGAAGGGCTGGAGGGAGTTCCGGGCCACCCCCACCCCCCGCCTCCAGGGGGCCAGCTTGAGGTCCCCTGGGCCGGCACTCAGGGTGGAGAGGGGCTCCCGGGGGATGGGGACTGGGGGCAGGGAGACTGACTCAGCATGGGTCTGGGGGGTGAGTCTCCTATTAAGGTCTTTTACTTTTTAATAAATAAATATAGTACTACTTGCACTTGAAATATTCGTCATGAGCTCTCTACCCTGTTTATCTTCTGCTTCTCAGCCTCTGACTTTGAACCTGTTTGCAGCGACGCAACCAAGGAGCAAAGACCGTCAGTGCAGGCTGCGCTCTTGTGTTCCTCAGGCCGACAGTCACCCTGCTCCCAGCCCTGCGGGTTTTCCCATCATTTACAAAATCACGCTGCAATCTCCCTCCTGCACAGACCTTGCTCCCTGGGAGGGATTGTTCAGTATAAAGCCCCAGGAGTCATTTTTCATTGAGTCCCAAGGCAGCGGAGGGGAAGGCCAAGGTGGGGAGAGCAGAAGAGGGCCCATCCCTCGAACCCGGCTTCAAGGTCAAGGCCGTCTCGGTACCTTAACGTAGTGGTCCTTGGAGCCAGTCACCACCAGGTCATGCTGGCTGGCAGTCTGGGTGACCGTCAGGCACATCACAGGGCCAATGTGGCCAGTCAGCTTGCCGACGGGCTGGAGCCTGCAGGGGCGGAGATGCCCAGCTTGGGGGGATGAAGCGGGGGGACCCTGGGGTGGGACAGGGGTCGGCTCCGGGTGAACATGCTGGCCAGGGTCCTGGGGGCTGGGGGAGCAGTGAGGTCCTGCCACCCGGGGGTCACCTGCCCGCCCCCTGCCCTCTCCGGGCTCTCCACCTGCTGAGCTCCCAGATGCGGACGGCGTTCCCCGAGGCGGCGTAGAGCATGCTGCCTGCGGGGCTGAGGGCGATCTGGTTGATCTGGTGCTCCCCCTGCCCGCTGGACACCGCGCGGGTGGATGCGGCCGCGCAGGCGTCCCCCGAGACCACCTGGCCCGAGGACCTGCTTGCGAGGGAGAGAGGCGGGGTCGGGGGTGCGCCCGCCGGGCGGGCCGGGCCCTGGCTCCCACCCCAGCCCCAACAGCCTGGCGGGGGGAACTCACGTGAGCGTCCGGACGCACTTGGCCGAGTCTCGGATGTCCCACACCTTGATGTAGGAGGCGGACACGGAGAACACGAGCCCCGAGTGGCTGCAGTACTTGATGGAGACCACGTTGTTGGGGTGACCCTTCAGAGCCGCGATCTCCTGCCCCGTTACCAGGTTCCACATCTTACAGCTGCGATCTAAGGGGAAGCGGGAACCGCAGTCACATACCCACACCCCACAGGGCCGCCAAGGCTGGCAGAGGTGTCCAGAGACACCCAGAGGAGGCGCTCCCGGTCTGCGGGGCCAACACGGGCTCATGCCTGCTCCTGACAGGGGCCCAGCGGGCACTGCGGAGGGGCCGGGCCTACAGCAAAGCTCGCCACGTGCCACCCACTGGCCAGTGAGCCAGCAGGGGCAAGTGAACCTCGGGAAAAACCCTGGGCCCAGCCGCCTCACCTAGACTCGCAGCTCTCTCTCCTGCCATGCAGGTCTGTGGGTATAACACAGCTGCTGGCAGGCAGCCTCTTCTGTTGCTGGGACTGTCACCATGGGAAATGCGGGGCCCCAAGTGCCGGGGCAGGTGTGGAGGAGGGTGCAGACGTGAATGATGACACGCTTCCGGGCGTTCAGGAGGCAGGTATGGGTGGAGCCCCCAGGGCCAGCTAGGAGGGGAGGCCTGGGGTGGGGGAGCCCTGAGCCCCGACAGGAGCAGGTTCTCATCTCCTTGGCTGCAGTCTCGGGCGGAGGGAGCAGGCAGCTGAGAGACCCTGAGCCCACGGGGCCAGCCTGGGTCCCACCCACCTTTGGAGCCCGTGAAGAGCAGCTCATCCGTGGCGTCCACACAGAGCACAGGCTTGGTGTGGCCCTCAGCCATGGAGACGCACTGCAGCGGGGCCGTCCTGGCGCCCTTGGCTCCTCCGACCGGGGTGATGATGCCCCTTCCCGGGAGAGAGGGAGAGAGGTGCCTGTCAGCCCGGGGCTGCAGCCAGGCCGAGCGAGGCTCCTGGGTACAGGGCACGCGCAGGGGCTCTGGGGCCTCAGGTGCTGCCCCCGGAGTCCGAGAGCCACGAAGGCAAGGACCTGTGGTGCGGCTTCTCAGTCGCCGTGCTGAACACGCCCGGGGAGCCAGACCAGCTGGGCTTGGCCAGGGATCACAACAGCGGGGCCCTGCCCGCGGGGAGGCCCCTGCGACCCTGCCTGACCCAGAACCCGAGGCACAGACACCTCCAGGCCGGAGGTGGCTCCTCCACCACCTCAGTGACCCCAGAGAGGGTGGGGGTGTGCAGACGGGGGGCGCACAGGCTGTCTGGCCCTTGCAGAGATGGACATGTGTGCAGGTGTGCACACACGCCTGGTGGGACCGGCATGATCAGGCCAGTGACTGCCATTCACATAGCCTGCTCAGCGCCATGGGAAGGACGCCCTGGCCCCTCTGCGAGTAGCTACGCTGGGCTGGAGCAGCCCTGCCTGCCCGCGAGCCAACGGAGGAGGCCTGTCCTGAGTGGGCCCAGGGATCCGGCTATACCCCAGCCTCCGGAGGCCCTGAGGAGGAAGAGCTTGTTGTCAGCGGGGGTCTCTGGGAACAGGCCCCCGGCCCAGGTACGTGCGCGTCTGAAAGCATGTCTGTCCTCTCCAAAGAGAGCGCCACCATGACGGGGATGCTGTGGCTGAGAGCATCTGACGGGACCCACGTCCTGCCCTGCCTGCAGCTGCTGACAAAGCCCCAGACTCTGCCAGCCCACCCTGAGGACAGCGGTCAGCCAGGGCCTGGCCATCCTAGGCGTCACACACACATGCACAGCCCCCCACCTCACCCACCCCAGCTCGCTGCTTCTGTTTTGGCCCAGCTGCATGGCCAGGGAAGGAGCCCCAGGCAGCCAGCTTACGGGAAGACCACACAGCAAAAGCATAGCCCTCCTTCCAAGAGAGAGTTCTGGGGGGCGGGTTACAGAAGCATCCCCCCAGGTGGGAGGTATAGGGGAGCCTCAGCCCTGGGGGGGGCCCTTTCCCAGCAGGGGCCTCAGGCCCACCGGGTCCAGGGACCTGCTCTGCCATGGGGGGCTTCACAGGGCTGGCTGGGGGACAGTCTCCTGGTGTGCCTGGTCCTCAGGCCAGGAGACGTGGTCAGGGGCACTCTTGGCTCAGGGCCAAGGTCACGAGCAAGCCCCTGACCCAGCGGATAAGGTCCGACCCCTCTAGCACCACCAGGCCTTTCTCGGCGGGTCCGGCGCCCCAGGCTCCCGTGCCTACCCCTCCCACCCAGTGACAAGGCGCCAGCAGCCACGCCCTCCCCGAGCCCCCAGCTCCAGCCTGGCACAGTCAGAGGCCACGAAGCACCCACGAGGGAGGAGCCGGGGTGAGAAGGCAAAAGGGGGTCTGGGGGAGTCACGGGGGGGAGGGGCCGCATGCTAAGGCCAGGGTGCTGGGGGGGAGAGGGAGCAGTGAGCCATTCTGTGTGTACCTCAGGACCTCCGACAAAGAGGAGTCGCTGTCATCAGACCTGGGGGCAGAAAATTAGCTGGATTAGGGGGGAGGGGACACACACGAGGGAGCGAGCGGCAGCAGCGTGGGGCGGTCAGAGGGCGGTTATTCTCCGAGGGGGGCAGGAGGAGAGGAGAGGGGTTGCTGAGGGCAGCGGGGAGGGGGCCGGCCTGGGGGCCGGGGATGCCCCCAGCTAATAAGGTGGGGGTAGGGAGGGGCCTCGGGGGAGACAGGCCTTGCTGGTCCCAGGCTCTTGGCTGCCTCACAAGCTGGGGGCCCCTTGCCCCCTGGAGCAACTCGGTGACTGCTCTCACCCTGCCCAGGAGCTGCCCTCTCTCAGCAGGGACCTGCTGACCCCCAAACTCGCTGTCCCCAGGAGCCTGGACAACGCCCAAGAGCTAGCTCTGTACATATGTGGGCCTGACACCAGGGCCACCAGACAGGACAGGACAGGGCTGGGATGCCAGGTCCACCCAGAGCTGCTGAAAAGGAACTGTGACTGCCAAGGCTTAGAAGCTTCCTGCCCTGGATGATGTGGAGGTGTCTGGCTGGTGAGGGGGCACCTGGCTGGTGGGGGGGCACCCTAGATGGTATGTGCAGCTCCTTGACTCATGTGGGGATGCCCTGGCTGTTATGTGGGGGGGCACACTGGCTGATAAGGGGGCACCCTGGCTGGTGTGGGGGCACCCTGGCTGGTATGTGGGGGCACCCTGGATGGAATGTGGGGGACACCTCACTGGCAAGGGCACCCTGGCTGGTATGTGCAGTTCTCTGACTCGTGTGGGGGTGCCCTGGCTGTTATGTGGGGTCAAATTGACTGGTGTGAGTGGCACCCTGGTTGGTGTGGGTGGCACTCTGCTGGGTGTGAGGGTGCCCTGGTTGGCATGGGGGCATCCTGGTTGGTGTGTGCAACTCCCTGGTTTGTGTTGGGGGGTGCCCTGACTGTTATGGCAGGGAGACACCCTGTCTGGTATGTAGGGGGCACCCTGGCTGGCGTGCTGGTGCCTTCCTTCCACAAGGGGAGACAAAGTGGGTCAAGGGAGGAGTAGTATTTTGACCCAGGAAGGGGCATTTCTGTGGGGAAGTGTGGATGCAGGCAAGGACTAGCACTTGGTAGCCTGGGCTCCCCCAGAGGACAGCAGCCCCCCGCAGCATCTAAGAGGATAGAGGAGCCAAGAGGAGCCCACTGGGGCTGCAGAGTTGGGGGGGTTCTCGGGACTGTTGGGGGCACAGAGGAGAGCAGGGGAGGTCCAGGCCTCCCCCTTCCCCAAGGCAGATCCCCACGTGTCAAGAGGCCCCAGGTCTGGGCCCAGCTTGACCTCTGTGAGCCTCATCTCCTCTTTATAATGCAAGGAAGACAGTCCTCACGGCTGGCTCGCAGCTAGTGGAGTCGCCTGTGTGCAAGCAGGCTGCAGCTTAGGGACCATCACACTGGAAGTTGAGCGTCCAGCAGGGGCGGTCAGCAGCGGGCACTGACCCCTCCGTGTGACCGTAACAGGGTCTCCTTCTGTGGGGACAGTCCCCAAGGGGCCCCGAGCATGGGCGCTGGGGAGGGGGCACGACTGAAGCTGGGGGAAGGAGCCTCAGAAGAATCAGAGGCACAAGGGACAGGCGAGCAGTTCTGGGGAGGCCCCCGGGGTGCACGGCCACAGCCCCATGGCCTCCTTCCTGCCTTCTCCGGCGGCCCCCGAACACTTGGGGACGGGAGGGGCCCACGTTCAGCATGGAGTGGGGCCAGCACGGTGTGTGCTGGATCTCTTGCTGCCCGCGCCTGTGGCGAGGGCCCACCTGCAGAGCCCCGCCCCGCCCCATTGCCCCGCCCACAGACTCTTCGCCCCGCCCCGCCCCCGGACTCCTCGCCCCGCCCCGGCCCCGCCCGGCCCCCGGGCCGGTCCTCGGAATCTTGGCCCCGCCCCGCCACCAGACTCCTGGCTCTGCCTCCGGCTCCGCCCCCACCCCACCCGCAAACTCCTCCCCGCCCCCGACCCCGCCCCTCCGACTCCTCTCCCCGCTCCCGCCCTTACTTGTCCAGCGCGGACCCTTGGCTCTGGTTACTGGTGAGACGAGAGAAGACATTTCGGTCGTTGCGGGGCCGGGTGGGAGGGGACGAGGGGGGCGTGAACCCCACGTCTGTGGACCTGGCAGGCGAGTAGGACAGAGTACCGCCGTCAGGACCCACACTGTTGCCCGTGGGCCACCTGCCCCGCCTTCCGCTTGGTGGCCACCTGGTTCCGGGTCTGGGAATCCCTTGCTTATCACAGCGAGTGTGTCAGCCCCAAACAAGATCTGCAGGCCTCCCCCATCATTTGCAGACGTGAGGCCCCAAGCGCACATGTCCCCAGCTGCGGTCGGAAGAGGCGGCCCCGCCCTCCTCACCCTGCACACACGTGTCCTTTCCAAAGTCTATGTCATGGCATACTTTTCATATTTCTGTGCTCTTGCTGGTGATGTCACTGACTTAAATGGCCCCAAAGCTGCTGCAGGGCAGTCTGGTGTGCGGAGTTCAAGGAAGCTGGGGCGCGACTGATGGAGAAAGCCCGTTAGATGAACTTTCCTTCAGTCATGAGCTCTATAGAGGGCTGCTGGCCCCGAGGTCAGGGCTAATGAAAGTTTAGTTGCTCAGTCGTGTCCGAGTCTTTGCGACCCCGTGGACTGTAGCCTACCAGGTGCCTCTGTCCATAGGGATTTTGCAGGCAAGAGTACTGGAGTGGATTGCCATTGCCTTCTCCAAAAGATCTTCCCGACCCAGGGAAAATGAGTCAGTGGTATATATTAGATAAAGTATCTTTCAGCAGAAATCACATGCTGGGGTGATGGAAACGCTGTGACCTGATGCCCTCAAGTACTCCGCCCTGTACTTTGCGGGAACAGTGGCTTGGGAATCACTAAGTCGGCTGCACAGTGAGGTGACGACATGACACCCAAGGCCTCTCTCTTTGGAAGGTGGTCCTCGGGTGCGGCCCATCCTCCCTCCCTCTGCAGAGTCCAGCCTGCACCCCCCACCCCACCCCGCGGCGGCTCCAGTGTGTTGATCCTGTCACAGGGGCGGGATGGTTTCTGGGGTCCCCCAGGTGCATGGATGTCCCGCAACTCCTCCCATCAAAGGCCACGGGCTGGGGGTGCGGAGGGGCTGGGCCAGAGGGAGGGACTGGAGCACATCTTCCTCCCCTCAAGGCAGGTGCACGAAGTCGCCCTGCCCTCCACTGCTTCACAAGTGACCGCAGAGGCTGCCAAACATCTCAGAGAAGCATCCAGCGACCTGCAGAAGCCCCAGGGGCCCCAGGAGTGGCTGAGCAGTTGGGGCCCCTCCACTGGCCTGTGCCCCTTCCCCTTCCTGGACTGTCCTTACTCTCTCACACTCTCCCCACAGGACAAGACCTCTGAGGCCTCCAAGGACCCACGGCCCTGAGAGGGGCTGAGGCATGCTGGTCCCGAGACCAGTCCAGGCTCCTGCGAAGCCGTCCACACCGAGCTCACGGCAGTCAGCACTTTTCAGCCTTGGCCTTGGCCACCACCTCAGGCGCTCACGGAGGTTATTTCCGGAGCTGCAGCCGGCAAAGCGGGGAAGGGGCCACGGCGGGGGCGGGGCTGACGAAAGTGTGTCCGACGACCCTGCGGCAGGGTGAGTGCACGCCCTCACCTGACGGGCTGCCCTCGGTCGTAGGACTTCCTCCGGGTCAGAGGGGACGTCTCTGCACCGCGAGACTGTCGGGGGCTGGAACACAGGGCCCAGTGAGGCCCGAACCCACCTCCCAGCGCCGGCCCCCCGCCCCCGCCTCCCACCGCTCGCTCCCTCCTTACAAAGTGCTCCCTCTGGTGGGCAGGCTGATGGTCCGCGAGACCTTGTCCCGGTAGTAGGGGTCTCGGACCGAGAAGCCCACGCCGTCCTCTTTGATCTCCACGAGGGAGGCCAGGGACTTGGTGATGTTCTTGGTGGAGACGTCCAGCGGGGGGCCCAGGCACTCAGCCGACACAGCCTTCATCTGGGCGGACAGCTTGGGCTCGCCCTGTGACAGGAAGGGTTGGGTGGACCCACCTGCCCCGACATGATGGTGCAGGAGGAGGAGGAGGGGGAGTTCCCCAGGGCAGACGGTGCTGCCACCCAGAGGCAGAGGAGTGGACGGAAGAGCCCGGCAGACTTCCCCCAGGCAGGTCTCCCAGGGCGTCTGGAGAAGCCGAACCAACAGGAATGCCCTTCCCACCCTAGACTTGGCAGGCAGAACTGCCCAGGTGGACCGGTGTCCCCAGCTCCTCGGTGCACCCAGGGGCTGCGCTCGCATCTCTGCTCCTGAGCCCCAGCACTCTGCCTTCCCTCTCTAACGTGTCCCACTGGGGGCTCAGTCTAGCCTAGAAACTACTCCCTGACTTCAGACCTGTGTGCACAGTGAGTGGACATCCGGGGCGAGGCTCTGATCAGAGCTGGAGGCAGTTTGGTGAGGAAGAGGGGGATTTCTGAAGGCGGGGCCTTGGGCTGTGGTGACGTCACTCCACCCGCTTCAGAAGGAAGGGGCTGTCACAGGTCACAAACCCGGGTACCCCCCGCCCCCGTTCCAGCTGAGACTCTTCTTGGCCCCCGTACCCCATCTGGAGGCAGTACTAGGTGGGGGCTGGGGGTGGGGGCCGTGCCACAGGAAGGCGGGGACCAGGCTGTGGGGAGCAGCCTGTCTGCCTGCCCGTGGGGCTCACCTTGAACTTGAAGTCATCGTGGCTGGTGGAGCCTTTCATGGTGAACGACTGGGAGAAGCTAAGGGAGAAGCCAACGAGGGTCAGGGTGCTGACAGCTGGGATTCTGGCTCCCCGGGACTTAGACTCGTGGGTCCCCGGGAGCCCCCAGGCCCCGGGTCAGCCCTCGGCCCAGCCCAGGGCACGTGCCCCCTCTCGACTTGGAAACTCACCTCCCCTCAGAGAACTCGGACACCTCCTCGTCTGTGCTGGCATAGCCATTCTCTGCGGGGAGGAGGGAGCCGGGGGTGAGACCCCAACCAATGGAGTGCGGGGAGGGCGGCCTCCCTCCCACCGTTCCTCGGGTCAGATTGGGGCTTCTGGGGAGCTGGGGAAGCGAGGGTCTCCGGGGTGGGAGGGAGGGAGCCCTGGGCGTCTGGGGCCCCGGGGGGCCCGTACCCTGCTGCACGTTGTGGATGAGGGCCTGCAGCTCGGGATGGGCCTCAGCCTTCTCCCGCAGGGCATCCAGGAGCACGTGGTTCTGGGAGGAGCCTGCTATGTCTGTCTGCCGCAGCCGCCCCTCCAGCAGCCGGATCTGTGCCTCCTTCTGTGCCACCTGCAGCCCCTGAGGATGGGCAGCGAGGCCTGGGGTCACCCTTCCTGCCCTGCGGCCATGGGGACCCCCATCGCTGCCCTCCCAGCATCTGCACCTCACAAGAGCCTCAAGGGCTCCCAGCCCTCACCCTGCACCCATCACAGGCCCAAGACGCACCCTGGACCCTTGGCTTCCCCCACATTCACGCTGGGGGCACGCTCCCCGTGTGGCCTGTATAGTGTCCCCAGACACGAACACAGACGTAACTCCAGGACCTCAGAAGGGGACTGCATTTGGAAATGAGGGGCTTTAAGAGATGATCAGGGCTTCCCAGGTGGTGCTAGTGGCCAAGAACCCGCCTGCAGATGCAGGAGGTTTAAAAGACATGGGTTCGACCCCTGGATTGGGAAGATCCCCAGGAGGAGGGCATGGCTACCCACTCCAGTATTCTTGCTGGGAGAATCCCACGGACAGAGGAGCCTGGCGGACATGGCTGAAGCGACTTAGCACGCATGCACAAAAGAGATGACTGAGTTAAAATGAAGTCCCTGGGGGCCCCCAATCCCTGTGACCGGTGTCCTTATAGGAGGTCAGGACACAGACACACAGAGGGGTGACCACAGGAGGGGGAGGCAACGCCTGCAAGGCATGGAGACAGGCTCCGAGGACGCCAGCCCTGCCTGCACCTCATCTCTGGCCTCCAGCCGCCGGGACTGGGAGGGATGAAGCTGTGCATTTAGGCCCCCAACCACGATGCTGGTCACGGCAGCCCAGCAGAGGAACACCCTCCGGAGAGCAGAGCTGAGAGAGCTCCCTGGGGGGAGGGAGGGGGGAGGAGCCTGCTGTGTCTGTCTCCTCCTGCCCTGTCCAGAGCCGCCCCGCAGGCACAGCCCCAGGGGAAGGAAGCCACCCCACAGCCTGGGCCCTGTTGGAGCGGGCATGGGAGCTGAGACACACCTGCTGTTCCAGCACCAACCCCACCCCTGGGAGGAGCACGTCCATCTGTCTGCTCCTGCTGCGCCCCCCCCCACACACACACACAGACACGGACACACACAGACACACAGAGACTTGGACACAGACACACAGAGACACAGAGATACGAACACAGACACACACAGACACACAGACACAGACAGACATGGACACACACAGACACAGACACACACAGGCAGACACACACACACACAGAGACAGACAGACACAAAGACAGACACACACACACACAAGCTGCTGCCTCCCCCTCCATAGGCTCAGGCCCTGCTGTGTGCGGTGACCACACCAAGCCCCTGGCCACATTGCCTCATTAAAGCCACACGGCCAGCCATCACCCCAGCTTTTCAGCGTCCCCTCGTGAGTGATATAGCTGGGTAGCCAGCCGTGAGCGTTCCAGCCCAGGGCAGGCTCTGCAGGCGCCCGTCCGCCGGGAGGCCAGCGGCCCGCCCACCTTGTCGATGGACGCCTTGAGGAAGTTGTCCAGCAGGAGGCGGGCTTCAGCCAGGGAGCAGGAGCTGATGACCACCGATGTGTCCGTGGAGTCCAGCTCCTCCTGGATGGGGAGGCAGAGGGCGCGTCACCGGCCGCCCCGCCGCCCCGCCCACGCCTGTGCGGCCCACCCGCCCCCGGGCACCTTGGTCTCCTCCAGCTGCACGATGGTGGCCTGGCAGTCGCCGATGCTGTCGCTGATGTAGTCGATGTTGGCCGCCAGCACCTCGATCTCCTCCGCCAGCTCCTGCAGCCCCTTCTCCTCCTCGGGGCTCTCGGCCTGCAGCCGCTCCCGCTTCCTGCGCAGTGCCTCCTGCATGAGGCAGAGCTCCTCCCTTTTCTGGGGAGGCAGGCGAGGCCTCAGGCTGCCGCCCCCGACGCCTGGGGAGTGGTGGGGGGCGGAGGGGCGGGCCCACCTTGATGAGCCGCTCCATGTCGGCCTCCAGGTTGACAATGGTCATTCTCTGCATGACGATGTCCAGGATCCTCCGCTCCAGCGACTGCCACTTGAGCCTGGCAGCCTTGCTGAAGCTCTGGCTGGGCCCCTTCTTCTGGAACTTCTTTCTGGGGGGGGCCAGAGCGGGACCACTCTCAGCCTCTGCACTGTGCGGAGCCCCTCGCCTGGAGCCTCTGAGGCCCCACCCCGCAGCCCCCAACGCTCAGGCACTGGCCTCCTCACCTGGCAGGGCGGGCACCAGGCACGGTGGGTGCGGGGTGACTCCCCAGGAAGTGGTTGATCTTGCGGTCCCACTGGCGCACGATGCTGGAGACGGAGCGGGCCCCCGATTCAGCCTCAGATGAGGTGGTGCTGGCTGACACCTCGGCCCCCGAGTCCAGCATGGGTGACTTCGGTCCCACTCGCCCTGCCACCCGCTCAGACATGGGCTTGGCCAGACGCCTCAGTGCAGAAACCTGGGGGTCCAGAGGACAGGGGCCCACTGGGCGGGATGCTCCCAGGCTCACAGAAAGGCCCAGCCTGGGGGTGCTAGGTAGGGAGAATACAGGGGCTGCTCCATCCTGGCCTGGGTTTAGGACGGAGAAAGGGCCAAGGGGTCTTCGATGTGAAATGAACAAAAAAGAGACTTCTCTTTTTAAAAACTGACATCTCAGGCGTCTTGGGCTCCCCCGCTTCAGCGCCCCCACGGGGTAACCCAGGGTCAGCACTTGGTGGGGGCGGGAGGGGGGCTGCTCTGGGGGCTGGGCAGGGGCCCGCACTCACCTCCTGAGTCTTCCTCCTCAAGACTATTTCCTGCTGCCTCTTCTGGGACTCCAGAGCTCGGATCTGAAACTAGGGGTGAGAAGGGGGTGGAGCCCTTGCTCAAGCCTTGAGGCGGGTCTGCCCCACCGGCTCTGGAGGGGAGCCTTGTGGAGCCAGAAGTCGTGGGGAAAGAGGACCTGGTATTCGGAGGGCAAGTCTCTCGGCCTCTTCTCCCAACCAGGGCAGGGGCAAGGAGCCTGGGGTAGAGGGCTGGGCCCGCGGGCCTCTCCGCAGGCTGAACGCTGCGGCTGGCGTGCTGGGTCCTGGCTGGCACGGGGCTCCAGGCCCAGCTCGGAACCATACGGGGACCAGGCTGGGCGCCCGCAGCTGTCCTGCCTTCCCGCGTGGGGCTGCGCTTGCCTCCAAGCACCTCCTCACCGCCGAGGATGGCCTGCCAGGCCGGGTGGTCAGGAGGGGTGCCAGTGCGCGGGGAGACAAGCCAGGGCCTGGAGGCGCCCTCACCTCCTGCCGCCGCTGCTCCTTCCTGAGCTGCGCGATCTCCCGGGTCCGCTTGGTCTCCACCAGCCGCCGCCGTTGCTGCTCCTCCCTCATCTGCTTCATCAGGGCCACCTGTGTGGGGGGGTACAGCCGTGAGGCCGGGGGCAGTGCCTCGGGGCCTGTCCCCTACTCTCCGCAGAACTTGAAGCTGACTTGCCCCCCCAGCCAAGCTCCCAAAAGGAACGGCCTTACTGCCAGCCTGGCTGTGCAGGCGTCACCACGTGGCAGGGTCCAGCACGGCCCCCACAGCTCTGGTCACGGCCCCTGGTGGCCCCACCCGGAGCCGCCGCCAGGGCCCAGCCTATGTGATGGAGCTGAGCTGCTGTGGGGTGAGCTCCCAGGCAGGCCAGGCTCATGGTGACCGTGAAAACCAGAAGCATGGGTGGAGCCCACGCTGTATGCCCAGGCCCTCGTAACAGTCGTATGAGAGAAGCGGTATCACTCCTATTTTATAAACAGGAAATGAGCCTCAGAGAGACCAAATGACCTAAAGTCATAAAATCAGCAATGGGTGGCCAGATTTGTGGTCCGGGTCATTTTGTTTCAAAATCCAGCTCTTCCCACGGCCGTGGGGGTGGTACTCCAGTGGGTCAGGGCAGGGCAGGCCCCCAAGCACAGAGTCTGGAGCTGAGTTCCTGGCACAGAGGGCATCGTCTGGGCATCCAGAGGTGAGCTGGCATGGCAGGGAGCAAGCACCTGGGGCCTGGTGGCACCTCTCCCTCCAGTGCACGGGGTCAGCCCCCTTCCACGAGATGGGGCCGTGAGAATCGGGCCGGGCGGTCCCTCTGCTACCATTGAAGCCTCAGGCACCCCAGGAACGTCACCAGCCTGCCTCGAGGACAGTCAGGAGAGGACACGGCCCGGCAGGGAGGGAGGTTGGCCAGGGGCTGGTGGCTGTGTCGGGGGGAGCTACAGAGAGGAGAGGACCTCCTTGCTGCTGGGCCTGTGGGTCCAGAGTGAATGCTGCCCCAAAGGGCTGGGGCTGGCTAGAGCGACCCAAGCCTTGGCTGGAAGCGGACCCGAGCCCCACACATGGGGGTGCAGCGTGCACCCTAACGTGGCAGCCCTCTTCTGGGACCAGAGCCAGAGCCCAAGGCTTCCTGGGGAGGAATGTGTCTTTCGGGACGAAGGCCCATCTGCCCAACTCCGTCTGTGTGGCTGAGCCCCATGGGGGTCGTCACAGGGTGGCAGTCTCAGAGCGGCGGGAACACTCCAGGCACGTGACGTCAGGACCCTCGGCGGCCCTGCTCTGGGCGTCCCCGCTCCCGAGGTCACCTCCGTGAGCACGGGTGCCCCTCAACGGCAGTGGCAGGGTCCTGGCCTTGGTACTCGTGGCATCTGATCAGAGTCCATGCCTGCAGTCCCAGGTCCTTCTGAACGAAACCCTGGACTCCTCCTGAGCACACCCACTGCTGGAACGGCCCAAGGGTGCTCTTCTCAGCCTCTCCCCCAGGCTCACAAGAACTAAGCGAGCTGAGCGGAGCAGGGGAGTCCCCGCTGAAGGGCCGAACAAGCTGAGATTGAAGCCCAGGAACACGCAGGGACCCTCTGTCCTTCCCACACGTCGTGGGCATTATTACATTAATATTATTTTTCCAGGTTTCAGAGCCACAGGAGGATCCTCCCTCCTAAAGGTCTACAGTGGCGTCTCCTCCCCTGAGATGACGGCCGGCCCGCACTGGCCGGGGCACCTGGAGAGGCTTAGCCAGGGAACCTGCACGCGGACAGAGAGGAGGCAGGCAGACTTCCCCTGGGAACCGCTCCAGGAGCTCCACAGTCCCGAAGGGAGACAACCAAGGCCTAGGGCCTCCCTCCTGCCGCCAGAGGGCACCCGCTGACCAAGTCCGCCGCATCCTCCGCAACCCCGGTCGGCGTCCGCCGTGGAGGCGGCCCAGACCCGAGGACTCGAGCAGTGCGCGCGGACTGGAGACCACCGCAGTGGGCGGGGTCCCTGGGGGTCCTCGGGGGACCCTCTACTGGGGAAGGTGCTTTCACCCTGCACAACCTCTAGCTAAGAGGACAAAGTCCAGGAGCAGGACAGTCGAACGAGGCAATGTCAAGTGTCAAGACGAGCATCCACGCTGCCAGTGGTGGTTATTTTTAACACAGTAAATGGATTTTTAGGGCTCAGACGGTAGAGTCTGCCTGCGATGCAGAAGACCCGGGTTCGATCCCGGGGTCGGGAAGATCCCCTGGAGAAGGGAAAGGCTACCCACTCCAGTATCCTTGCCTGGAGAATTCTATGGACTAGAGGAGCCTGGCAGTCCATGGAGTGGCAAAGAGTCAGAAACGACTGAGCAGCTAACACTTCCTTCACTTTCAAATGGATTTTGACACTACACTCCGCCTCCCATACCCTCAGTCTGCCCCTTTTGGCCTTCTTCCTTTCCGCCCAGCCCACAAGTCCCGCCCCCAGCCCCGCCCTGGCCCCGCATTGACCCCCATCCCCATCCCCCACCTTGGCCTTCTACATCTAGGCCCCGCCCCCAACCCCACCTTAGCCCCGCCCCACTTGGGCCTCTTCATCTCGGCTCCGCCCCACCTTGGTCCTCTTTGTCTTGGCCCCGCCCCCAGCCCCATCTTGGCCCTCAGTTCCCACCTAGGCTTGTCTTCATCTTGATCCCACGCTGGCCCCGCACTGGCCCCACCCCCGTCCCCGTCCCCCACTTTGGCCCTGTCTCCAGCGCCCACCTTGGCCTTCTTCATCTCGGCCACCTCGGCCTGCAGCTTCTTGAGCTCCCTCTCGTAGCGAGACTGGTTCTTGAGCAGCCGCGCGTGCTCCTTCTGCGCGGCCTGCAGCTTCTGCAGGTCCCGGTTCATCTCCCGCAGCCTCTTCTCGTAGTCCGCCTTGATCTTGTTGGCCTTCTCCTCTGTGTAGCACTCCATGGTACCTGCGCGCAGTGGGGCAGCGTTGGCGCAGGTCCCCGGGCCCCAGTGCCGTGGGCTCGGACCGCGCGGGGTTGGGGGGGGGGAGGTCTCACTGCGAGATGTGGGTGAGTCGCACCCTCCTCAGCCTGTTCCCTCTGGTGAACAAGGAGGGGCTCAGATTAGGAGACACCCAAGGACATTCTAGGGACCTTGAAGAAGTGATTTATCCTGAGATCTCAGCCCATGCTCGCCAGCTTCCCATGAGGGGCCTGGGTACTAGGTCCGCTGGCCTGCTTCTGACCCATGATTGGAGAAGAGGGCTGGAACAGCGGGGAGGGGAAGGGTTAGTAAGAGAAGACAGAGAGACAGGGGCTCCGGCAGAAGAAACAAGCCTTCTCCACTCCTGACCTGATCTGCCAACAGACACGGCAGATTAACCAGTGAAAACCCGCCCCTTCACCCAGCAGTCTTCCTCATCTCAGTGTCTGCCGTCGTACTGGTACCTGGAGACGTCCTTGGCTCCCCTCTCTTAATCTCCCACCAAGCAACCAACAAAGCCCTTTGTCTGCATCCTCAAAATGTATCCGGAATCTGACGGCTTCTCACCACCTCCTGCCCGCACCATCGCTCACCAGGACCTCTATAACAGTTGCCTAGCAGATCTCAAGCTTCCACTTGCGTTTCCCTGCACAGCAGCTGGAGCGATCTCGTCAGAATGCTTTCAAAATTTACATCACGTCTCTCAAAGCCCCAACTTCCCACGTCCCTCAGAGAATAAGGCAGAAGTCCTTAAAATGACCGGCACGTCTGGCCATTTCTCTCTGGCCTCCTCTGCTGCTACCGTGCCCTCCCACCGTGCCCGTCATCGGGGCGCCCCAGGGCCTCTTCATCTTGAACTCCTTCTGCCTGCAATGCTCTTCCCCTCCCTCGTTCTCGGACTCCCGCTTCTCAGCGAGTCTTCCACGGCCACCCTTTCCAACACGTCCACCCCGTCCCCAGCACGCCCTGCCTCCTTCCCTGCTGCTTTCGCCCACGGCACTTGTCACCCCGACACGCTGTAGAATCCGCCACTTCCTGCCGTCTGCCTCTCCCCACTAGAGCGCTCGCTCCAACAACTCTGGCACCTAGAACAGGGCTGCTCTGCAAGCCGATTCCACGGATGTTTGCTGAGTAAGTGAATGTGTGAGTGAGTGACTGGATAGTGACAGGATGAACGGGCTGGGAGTGCTGGACAGGAGACACACTGTGAGAGGCAGATTTGTAAACGGAACCAAAGGAAACATCCTAGGAGAGAATTCGGGAAAAGACAGGGGTGTCTCTTCATGTGCCTGGATAGAGAAAGGATTCTAATATGTGTGGTGCGGCGGGGTCTCAAGGTGAGTGGGGCGGGGCCTCGCGGTGGGCGGGGCGGGGCTCGAGGTGGGCGGGGCCTCGCGGGCAGGGCGGGGCCTCACTGAGGTTCTGCAGCACGCGGTCGCGCTCCAGCTGCGTGTCCCGGATCTTGTTCTGCAGCAGGATCAGCTTTTCCTCGTACTGGTGCTTCAGAGTCTGCAGCCTCCGCTGGCTGTTCTCCAGCTCATCGATCAGCTTCTGCTTGATTTCGATCTCGCACGTCAGGTCGGCCAGGTCCGCCTGATAGTTCGCCGCTGTGGGCGCAGAGACAGGCTGGCTGAGGCGCTGGGGGCCCGGGTCGCGGGGATGGGGACAGGGCCTTCCTCTGGCCAGCCGTGACCACTCAGTGACCAGCGGCAAAGGGAAATGCCTCATCCCACGGTGGGCAGGGGCTGAAAGAGCAGCCCGGAAGTGCAGGGTTGGGCCCAGGACTTGGGGGCACCAGGCGTCTCATCCGCCCCTGCTGAGCCCCAGAAGCTGATGCCCACCCGCTGCAGACGATCTGGGAGCCGGCGGGGCTGCAGGGCAGAAAGGACGCAGAGCAGCCGGCAGGGCTCTGGGTCAGAGCTGAGGGACACACAGCCTGCTTAGAGGAGTGGGCTTCGGAACAGCCAGGCCTCGGTCCGAGGCCCAGCTCCACATCCCCCACACCCAGGGGTGAACCACCAACTGCTCTTCGGTGGTGACCAAGGGAGGGGTCCTAACATGTCCACCCAGGGTGGTCATGCGGACAGGGAGGCCGGGCACGTTCACGGGCTAAAGTTCACCTCAGAGCCCAGCACCAACACGTGCTCAGTAAGCTTCTGCTAGGATGGGTTGCACATCTGAGCTCCCGCCTGGACGTCGGACAGCCACTGCCCCAAGCAGTCTCTCTGGGCCCCCGTGGAAGGCAGCCCCGCCTCGGCTCGCCCACTCAGGAGCACGCACCCTTCTCCTCTGGGTCAGAGTCAGAGTCCGCCAGGCTCTCCTCGCTGCCCGAGTCCTCGTCCTCGTCTTCTCGGCCTTCCTCCTCCTCACAGCCGCTCTCTTCTCGTTCCTCATCCTCCTGGGCGCCAAGCACCATCAGGAAGGTGGGGAGTGGGGTGGCCCATGGCAGGGGGGCTCACTCCCCACCCTCACTCCTGGGAGAGTCCCACCCAGAGAAGCCTCCTGCCTGCATCACCTAACTGTGATGAGGGGCTGAGGGATGGACATCACCGTGGCAACCAGTCAGATACTGGGAGGCACAGGACCCACTGAAGGTCGACCCGAGCCCTCCCCCACCCTGCACAAGGATGTCTGTGGAGGCCCTCACTTGGGCAGGGACAAGGGGGCAGCTTGAGGGGGCAGGTCCCTCACCTCCTCGGCCTCGTTGTCATCGGTCTCCTCACTGTTCTCTTGCTGGAGTTTTGCCCTCTTTTTGAAGGCCTCTTTCTCTGGGCTGCCCAGGAGTGAAGGAGGGACAGGTGAGGGGGCTAACCTGCCTTGAGTGAGTGCGCAGGGTGAGAGCTGGGGGGGCAAGAGTTTCAGGTACTGGGTGGGACTGGGTCCAGCTCTGCAGGGGTCACTGCTCTTCCCTAGCCCCCAGCCCAAATTAAGCCTGGGTGGGATCCTCCCTCCCCCTCCTCCTTGGGGGACGTCCAGCATTCGGCACTGGGGTCTTCTGTCCACAGCGGCCTCACTCGGTGAGTCCCCAGGCCACCTGGGTGCCCACGGCCCCTGAGCACGGGGTCCTCGGGCCACCTGGGGAGAGCTGCCCTCACCTCTTTCTCCGCTGCCTGACCTCCTTCTTCTTGAGACGCTCCAGGTCCTGCTTGGCTCGGCGGATGACCTCAGAGGCATCCTCCATGGAGCTGGCCGGGGCGGCCGGGGATGCGCCCAGGGAGTAGGGGCTCCGGGCCGAGGCCCGTGAGAGGCTGCGACGCAGGGACTCGTTCATGGCCTCGCTCTCCAGGAGCTTGGTCCTGCAGGGTGGGGGTGGAGGTGAGCGGCCCTGCCTCGGTCCCGGGCTCCCAGGTGTGCGGGCGCCCACTCACCGCAGCTCTTCGATCTCCCGGATATAGTTCTGGATCAGAGCACCGATGGCCTCGTTGCCGTCTCCTGCAGGGACGCAGGGGCCAGGGACAGTTAAGAAGGTAAGTACAGGGAGGCCCTTCAACTCCAGGCTGTGGTCTCCTATCAGTGCCCTGAACAGGGCAGTGCACACGTGCCCTTGTCCAAGGAGGAGTCTCTATCACAGAGGGGCTTGTCCGTGGGTGCAGAGACCCTGGCGTACTGGTAACAGCGAGATGGGAAACGAGCAAATGTCCATCGACAGAGGCTGTTACGGTAAATCACTCATCACCACCACATACGGAACACTACGCAGCTTAAGAGAATTAAGTGGGCTTGTGTGTTAACACAGCATCATGAGAAGTAAAGCATCACAGGACAGTACGTGCGATTGCATTTACAGAGAAAGGAAAAGCTGGCTGCCCTGTGAGTCCCACATCCCGGCATCCCGAGCTGGTGTGGGGGCAGGGTGTGGGGGCAGGGGCCCGCTCGCCTGGGGCAGCTGGCTCACCGGCCTTGGCCAGGAGCAGGTTGGCCTCCTGGCTCATGAGCTGGGTGACGCGGTTGTTGATGGCATCGATGGCCTCCTGCATGGCCTTCACCCGCAGGCGCAGCGCCCCGTTCTCCTTCTGCAGCAGGGCGTTCTCCCGGAACAGGTCGCTGTAGCCCTCGGCGCCATCCTCCCCAATCACTCTCTTGCCCTGGGAGCAGCGGTGGGGCAGGAAGGAGGGCAGTCAGGGACAGGGTAGGGGGTGGGGGGTCACGATGCTCTTCCCCACCACCCCCGCCTCTCCCTCCACACGGCAGCCCTGCCAGCTCCCCCTGCCAGCTCTCATCTCCCAGGGCTCAGAAACCTTTCAGGGTCCCTGTGACAACAGAAAGTCCACATTTCATGACCAGCCATTCCAGACCTTCACAATCTCAACCCACCTCCCTCTCCACTGCTCAGCCTCCTGTCTCCACAAACGCTAACCCAGGGCCAAAACCCAGAGCAGGGGGTGGGCACGAATGAGGAGGGCAGGTGCAAGACGGCAGAGTGAGGGGCACTGCAGCGAATAGAGCCGCACGCAGTCTAGAAGGGGCCGCCCCGGGCCCCTCCAGGCAGCCCGGCGCCACACTGTTAGAGCTTCGCAGTGTTAAAGAAAACAGAAACTCCCTAATTTTCAGAAAAGTGACAACTACCCCTGCGTTCTTTCAAAGCAAAGGGCCAGTCAAACCAAAACCCACTGGTGTGCCAGGTTCGGGCCAGGGGCCGCTGCTGGTGCCTTCTGCCTTAGTCACATAGAACGGGACACTTCCCCAGAGCACTTCATCTTCCCTTCCCTGTGTTTTTGCTCGTAGCCTGTTGGCACCGGAGGACACCTGCCCCACCTCCTTTTGCTGGTATCCGACTTGTTCCCATAATGAAGGCCCCTCTTCCTTGAGGCCCTCCCTGACCACCTGAATGAGGGGGCCAGCCCTCTGCCCTGCAGCACCCCCAGGTGCGCTGGCCCACTCGTGCGGTCCCGGCAGTTGTCCTCATGCTGCCGTGCTGCAGCCTGAGTCTCCTCTGGGCCAACACGGCACATGCGGCGGAATAAAACCCCACAGAGCACCTGCCTTACACATGAGAACTGTGCAATCAGGATGTGCACCTCTTTGTCTGACACTGTAAGCCTGAGAGCTCCGACGATGCTCCAGTCACTCGGTGAGCCCGGCCCTGGCCACCAAGACTGGCATGCGGAGCGCGAGGCCGAGTGGGGAGGGGGCGGGGCCGGGCGGGGCGGGAAGGGCGGAGCCTGGTGGGCGGGGCGGGGCCTTTGGAGGGGTCCTGGAGGGGCGGGGCCTGTGGTTGGGGTGGGGCCTTGGAGGGGTGCGGGTGCGGGCCCTGGGAGGGGCGGGGCCTACTCACCGCCTTGTACTCCATCAGCTCCATCTGTAGGCGCGCGATTTCGGCTCGCAGCGCGCTGATCTGCTGGCTGGTCTTGTCCTGGTTCACCACCACCTTGTTCTTGATGTTGCGGGCCCGGTTGGCGTATTTGAGCGTGTTGAGCGTCTCCATGAAGTCGCGGTCCGAGGGGCTCACGCAGGCGATCATGATGGTCTGGCTGGGGAGTGTGGGGGTGTGGAATGAAGGTCGAGCGCACAGCCGGACCGGGGGGCATCACTGCAGAGCAGATCCTGCTCCTGGCTGGGGGCCCTAAGGACCTGGGCAGAGCCTGGGGCTGGGGCTCCGCACCACCTGGCCTGGGTCTCCACTCCAACAGTGCTGACCGCGGCGAGGCGGCCAGCAGGCGGCGGGGGAGGGGGAGGAGGGTTGTGATGCGGCATTCGCGTCCCCTTCGGCCTCTACCACCTCCTTAGGATACCCCTCCCTACCGTGCAGATGACGAAGCTGGGTCCGACCATAGTGGCCGGTGGGCACCTCCAGGCCTGCAGCCCACAGGGCCGGGCGGGCCCCTTGTCCGCTGGGCCTTCCCGCTCCAACCCGGACACCCGCAGGCCCCTGCGCTCCCCCTTCCTCCGCCCCTCCCCAGGTGTCGGCGGGTACCTGTTGCCGCCCAGTGAGTCCTGGAGGAGCCGGGTGAGCTTGGAGTCCCGGTAGGGCACGTGCACCACCTTCTTGCTCTGGTCCCCCAGGGCGCTGATCACGTTGCCCAAGGCCAGCTGCGGAGACAGATCGCTGCTTGAGAGGCACTGGGGGAGGACTGAGCCCGGAGGGTGGACCTGTCCCGCTGACCCCAGCAGCCCTCAGGCTCCCCGAGGGTTTAGAGGCAGATGTGAGAGTTGGTGACAGTGGGCAGTCAGGGTCAGGGCAGCGGCCCGCCCCGGCCAGCAGCCGGCCTGAGGCGGGCCTGGAGAGGGTCTGAGGCTGAACCGTGCTGGCCGCTTCGTGCCTACCAGCCCACAGTTGATGGAGATGCCCTCCTTGGCCCGCTCGCCTGTGGCCCCTGTCCGCTTCAGCCGCTCGGAGCCGGCCAGGTCCACGAAGTGAAACTTGGCGGTGAGCGTCTCGTACTCGCTTCCAGGAGGGGCGCCATCAGGAAGCCCGCTCACGGCCTCGTTCACCTGCAGGGAAGCCAGCCGGCATGGCCCCTCTGCTCCCAGCCCCTGCCCTCGGGGCCTGGGGGGCAAGCGTAGCTGGGGGTGCCTCGCGCACACCGCGCATCAGATTGCGTGCACTGCCTGCTTCTCCCTCACCGAGAGGAAGGCGAGTTTGCAAGCAGCAGGGTGAGCCCAAGCCCGGGTCTGCTGGCCCAGAGCCTGGGCTCCCGCCGCACCACCCTCCCGCCAACAGGTGTCTGCCTCGGGCTTCTCACCAGGTCCGGCCGGGCGCACACGCGCATCTGACACAGGTGGATGGTGAAGATGGCGTGAGAGCGCGAGCTCTGCACGTTCATCTGGGTGCTGGCCGTGGTGCGGGACAGGGCGCCCTGCTTCAGGCACTGGATCAGCTGTGGAAGGGCGGACGTCAGGGCCCGCAGCTGGGCGGCCCAGCTCCCCGCCCACCCCACCCCCACTAGCCCACCGTGGCTCCGCAGGCGCTCACCTCCTCCTGGGAGCTGATGAGGCGGGAGGTGACGCCCGTGGTGTAGATACTGCCGCTGGCGTCCTCGTGGATCTTGATGTGGGATTTGCGGTGGCGGGCGTCAGGGTCGCGTGCGCTATCGAAGAGGTCAAGGATCTCCTCATTGTAGAGCTGTGCGGGCAGGAGACGGGGCTGGGTGTACGCGGCCGTGGCCCGGGGCCCCAGCGCTCTCTCCAGCCACACGCCAGCTCTGCTCTGCAGGCACGGAGACCAGCCCTGGGAGGCTCCCCAGCCACCCCGGCCCTCCCAGGGCTCCGGGTTCTGGGCTCTTTCCCCTGGCCGGGGCGGGAGCAGCTGGATCCTGGGTAGAGCCCAGGTAGGCAGCAATCAGCGCTCCGCCCCAAGGGCTGAGGACCCGGTGGAACAAGAGGACTGAGGCCTCCACAGAGTATGTGATGCGTCAGGGAGAGGGGGCGGGGGCGGGGCTCCAAGCGCGGGGGTGGGGCTCGGTGGAGAGCTGAGCTCTGGGGGTGAGGGATGGAGAGCCACCTATGACCTGGCCCCCGGTGAGCCTGGGGACACCACTGTGGGAGGTGGCCTGGCCGGGAGCGTCCCCCCATGTCAGATGGTCTCAGCTTTGGAGTCCTGTGCTTGGAATCGCTGGCAGGACAAGTTTCACCTGTTGGAATTGTCACCCGGCAGGGAGCTGGGGCGGGGAGCAGGAGGGACGAGCAAGCAGTCAGTGGCCAACAGCAGCCTGTGGGGGGGGGGGCAGGTCCCAGCCCACGGACATCCGAGGCTTTGATGGCCTTCAAGGGACAGAAATACTCCACAGGAAGGGGAAGAGGAAACGGAAGGCCCTGGTGCAGATGTGGGGCCTTGGTGTCTGTCTGTCTGTCAAGAAAGACACACGGCAACATTTAATCCCTGTGGGTCACCCTTTGGCATGGGCTTTCTAGGTGCTGAACTGCTCTTTGGGTCTCTCTATGACAAAAGGATGGAGAAAGGGAAAAACGAAGAGAAATTTATAGAAATACACGGCGTGGGACACACATACACACGAACATGCACACAAATGCACATATGCATATACACAAACACAGATATACACATATACACACAAACACACATATGCGTGTACAAAAACACAGATTATACACATCCACACACACAAATACACATATGCATATACACAAACAGATACACACATGCACACACAAAATACACATATGCGTATACACACAGATATATACACATGCATGCACACACAAATACACATGTGCATATACACAGATATACACATGCGCACACACACAAATACACATATGTGTATATACAAACACATATACACATGCACACACAAAATACACATATGCATATACACAAACACAGATATACACATGTGTACACACAAACACACAGATATACACATACACAAACACACATATGCGTATACACACAGATACACACATGGGTGCACACACACAAATACACAAACACAGATATACACATGCGTACACACACAAATACACATATGCATATACACAAACACGGATATACACATGCATACACACACAAATACACAAACAGATATACACATGCGTACACACACAAATACACAGATGTGTATACACAAACATATACACATGCACACACACAATACACATATTCGTATACACAAACACACAGATATACACATATACACACAAACACACAGATATACACAGACACATGTAGAGACCTATGCAGTGAGTGTGTGCTCAGTCGCTCAGCTGTGCGTGACTCTGTAGCCGCATGGACCATAGTTGCCAGGCTCCTCTGTCCATGGGATTCTCCAGGCAAGAATACTGGAGTGGGTTGCCATTTCCTCCTCCAGGGGATCTTCTTGACCCGGGGATGGAACACATCCATCCATCCATATATATGTATACAGAGACACACACATACACACGCCTGCACACATATACATATAGATACTTATACATGTATAGATATACACACGCACAGACACATATACTTACACACATAACATGTACACACACACACAAAGGCAGACTGTTTATCAAAATCAAGAGTCCAGAAGGACAAAGAGCAACTTCCAAGCCTAAAGCACAGCCCCCTAAGGGAACAGCGGTGCACATGTGCCCAGGAGGGAGCAGGGCTGGAGAGGCAGCGGTGGACAGGGAGGCCTAGGGAAGGCTAGGGCCACATCCTTCCCTCCGAGCACACCCTGGACATGGCCAGGATCCCTGGGGCTGACGCTGCCTGGGCCAGGTGGCCGAGAGCAGGAGCCTGGTCACGCTGGGCCTCATAAGAGGTACCGAGCCCACGGCCCTCCTGGAGATGCTTCTGAGAGGTCTCATGGGAGGCCAGGGGCCCCCTCCCCAGCCCCAGAGCTGCTAGCTGCCTCCCTGGGGCTCAGCACCCTGACCTCCACCCAGAGAGAGGCAAGACCAGAGGCCAGAAAGGACCCTCTGGAGAACCCTCCTGCCCTGGGGTCAGAGAAGACTCCCAGGGTCAGGAAGGACCTCAGCCAGAAAGGGACAGGAGGGCCCAGTGGAGGCCAGGAAGGGTGAGAGCCAGAGTTCTCACTATGAGCCGGGCCTGGGTGTCCTGGTCACCCTAGGGCCCCAGGACTGGGTGCCATTGCGCCCACCAGACGGCAGAGCTGTAATCCATCTGAGTTTGCAAGGATCCTTCAGGTTCTCCCTGCCTCGAGCCCCATCAGGGGCAGAGAGCCCCTTCAGGGTCCTGCCAGGTGGGCCTCCAGCACCGCGGAGCTGGGGGACGCCCTCCATAGCAGGGACCTCATCCCTGCAGTGCCTCCTCTGCCGCCCCGCAGGGAGCCTGGCCCCCGAATCCTGCCGCACCCCCCACCCCCACACACACACATCCGCAAGGCCACGGACCTCCAGGAACTGAGCGCTGACTTTGAACTCGGGCCCGGCCACGCCCTGCTCCTGCGCCCGCTTTTTGCGCTCCGCGATGCCCCCGAAGAGGTGCGCAATGGCCCGCGGGATGATGCCCTGCTCCTCCTCCGCCGTGGCCACGTCGAAGCCGGTGCCCATGGTGTACGTCTTCCCCGCCCCTGTCTGTGTCGGCAAAGTTGGGAGGAGGGCGTTACCCAGGACCCTGGGGGGCGGGGCGGCGAGCCTGGGACCCTCCCAGCCTGTCCCGGCCCGGCGGATCCCAAGTCTCAGCCAGCAGCGCCCCAGCAACCCCGGACCACAGACAAGACCCCAGCTGCATCCCAGCTACCCCGAGGCCAGCTTTCTGCCCTCAGACCGGGGCTGGGGCCCAGGTGACCACAGGCGGAGAAGGCACTCACCTGCCCGTAGGCCAGCACCGTGGCGTTGTAGCCCTCAAAGCAGCCCTCCACGAGCTTGCTGACGCACGTGGAGTAGACCTGCTCCTGCCAGGTGTCCAGGTCGAAGACAAAGTCATAGGTGAAGGCCTTGTCCTTCCCCAGGAGGACCTGGGGCTCCCCGGGGGTGACCGACGTGCAGATGTGGCAGCCCTCAATCTTCTCTTTTGACAGCTGGGGCCGGATCCTGCCCGGGGCGGGGGGCGGGAGGGAGTCCTGGGTCAGACTGGCTGGGGGTGACCGTCCAGCTGGCCAGCGTCCGCCCCCGGGCCCCTCCTCTCCCACGAGTGGGAGAAGGGAGGAAGCACAGCATGGGGGCAGCTGTGTGAGACCTCCCGAACAATAACAGTGATGGGGTGCCTTTGCCTTCTCCTGATGATAATGTCAACACCGCTCAAAGCAGCAGCTGCGGGCGTTTTCATCTCTGTATGCACGCATGTTGGCTGCACTGGGTCTTCGTGGCTGCACATGGGCTTTCCCTAGATGCGGAGCACGGGCTTCTCACTGCACGGGCTCTGGGGGCGAGGGCTTCAGGGCTGCAGCCCATGGGCTCAGTAGCTGGGGCTCGAGGGCGCCATAGCTGTGACGCCACGGGCTCAGTCGCCCCGTGGCATGTGGAATCTAGCCAGAGCACAGATCGAACCGTGTCCCCCACATTGGCGGGTGGAGTCCTAGCACCGGGCCATAAGGAAGTCCAGCAGCTGCTAACATTGCATGAGCACCCTGGGAACTGAATCTACGTTAGAGGTATTTCACCTAACACGAATTCACGTATTCTTTACCATAAACCTGCGAGGTATGTATTATTTGCTGGATTTTCACTGAGAAAACAGAGGCTGGGAGAGTTTGACTTTCCCAAGACTGGGCAACAACAGAACGTGACAGGTCTCGCTGGCACCAACGCACACGCTCCTGACGGGCACGCAGCCCCAAGGTCCGTGTCCCGTAGAGAAGGGGGTGGGGAGAAGATAGTTGGCCCCTCCTGAGAGGCAAAGCCCAGGGCCAGCGAGGGGCTACGTTCCGGAGGAGACCAGTGCCTCTGCCCAGGCCTGCAGGGGCTGCAGAGGGTCCCCCTGCTCAGGAAGGCCCGCCCCAGATGCTAGGGGAACAGTCTCAGGCACAAACTCGGGTTCTCTTCTGGAAGCCAGTAGGGCTGGACCAGGCAGGACCCTGCAGAGCGAGTCGAGGCAAAAGTCAGAGGGCAGGGACCTCCAGTAGGGCCACCTGCCACAGGAGGGCCCCTGTCCCAGGCCCTGGGGGCTCCCCGGCACAGAGGAAGAGGGGCCTCAGGGCGAAATGGGGCACAGCGTGGACAGTGGGTAGGGCCGTCCCCTGCCCCTGCCCCTCTTGCAAGCAGCCGCTGCTGGAGGAGGTCCCCATGGCAACCGAGAGTGAGCCAGTGAGCATGTGCATGGACTGGCAGAGAGCGCCTCCCGATGCCTGAATCTCCAGGCGGGGGGTGCCCGTGGGCTCACACAGCCAGCCAGCCCCTCAGCACAATGAGCTGCTTGTCAGCACCCCGTCCTAAGCCAACATTTACAGAGAGAAGAAAGCGTGTGAGGGCTGGCCCAGGGGGGCCCCCGACCCCGCAGAGTCGGCCCCCAAGGGCCATCCTGTCTCAGCCTCAAGCTGCCCAGTCCCGAGGCCCCTCAGAGCCCGGTGAGAAGCCCCTGAGCTTGCACCTTGCGTTCACCTGTGAGGGGAATAAGAGGCTGGGGGCGGGGTGGTGGCCTGGCCTTTCTCCAGGACCGGTCCTCGCACCACTGAGGCTGCAGGGGCTGGACACCCACGGAGGTTACCACCCCCCTCCATGCCCCATCGAGCTGCAGCAGGCCAGGCTGAAGTGAGAGCCCAGCTCCCGTCTCCCCCAGACCAGCTTCTGGCTGGGAGGGGCGCTGGGAATCCGCCCCACCCTTTCTGGACCTACACACCAGACCCTGGATCCGTCAGTAAGACGCCCGGGCTGTGGCACTCCCACCTGGGCCGCTGGTGGCGGCGGCCGACACACACAACCACGCCCGAGCGGGACGCTTCGGTCCCTGCAGCAGACAAGGAAACAGACGGTGCTGGCCAGGGGCAGGCGCCAGGGATGGCAGGGTCCGAGCCTGGGCAGGGTGGGCTCCACTTCTCCCTTGTTCCTATGCTTTGTGCAGCTGAGGGGCAGGGCCCAGCATGCCTAGGGGAAGGCGGGCAGCAACCTCAAAGGGCACCGGGCAGGGCCCAGGAGCCCAGGCCTGGGGGCCCAGGGTGTCTGGGGGAAGGTGGGCCGCAACCTCAAAGGGCACGGGGCAGGGCCCAGGAGCTTAGGCCCGGGGACCCATGGTGTCCGGGGCTCCCAGGGGGACCCGGCCGCCTCTGAAGCCTCTCCAGCTTTGCTGGCCAGCACCAGCTCCCTGCCATGTGGGTTGCTTGCGATGGGATTTCTGGATCCGGTTCAAATACCATTTAATTACCACAGGCAGATGGCAATGTTGGTGATTGGAGGAAATCAAATCAGGGTCCCTGGAGACAGGAGGAGCCACGGAGGGGGAGCTGTTGCCTTGCCTGGTGGATCCCATCAGCAAGAAGCCGGCTTCTGCACCGCCCACCAGGCCCCCAGCCCAAGAGGGTGGCCGGAAAGACATCAGGAGGCAGGGCCTAGAGGAGGGGGCTCCAGGGTTTGAGGATCCAGGCATTGCAAGGTGAGCAGGCATTCACCCTGGGACCTTCCCCAGTCCAGCACACTTTGGTGTGGGGTCCTCTGGGGTCAGAGAGCCAGCCAGCCCCACGCTGGCCCATCCTAAGCATCAGTGTCCTTGGCAGGGGTGGATGGGTGAGCACTACCATCCAGAGAATGGGGCACCAGCTGGGAGCCAGAGGACACAAGCCCAGGATGAGTCACTAACTCCCAAGGCCACCAACCCGGACGGGGCTCGGGGCAGTGTCCATCCCAGGAACGGGCCTTGAACCAGTAACTGGACATGGGTGCTTCCATGCACCAGCTCTGGGCCGGGTGCCTCAGGCCATCTCACTCAAGGGAGGTGATGCACTAGCGACCTCAACCCACTGTCCAGAGAGGGAAGCTGAGGCTGAGTCCCAGTCGGTACAGGCAAGCCGGGAGTCCGAAGCCTGCGGCTTCTCCACTTCTCCAGCTGCCTGGGACACTCAGGGCCCAGACGGACCCTGCCCGGCACCACCAAGGGAGCAGGGAGCAGCTGGGCGGGGGGCGGCCCGCCACAGCCAACACAGGTCCGGCAGGCTGGACCCGAGCGCTGGGCTTTCGGGGGCCCCAGTCCAGTGGGTGCAGTCGCCTTGGGCTCCTTCCCACCACACCCTGCCCCGGGGTAGACTCTGAACCCAAACCCGAGTCCAGGAGACACAGACGGGCCCTTGGCAAGCGCCTGCCCCGCCCTCCAGCGGCTCGGCCACCCCTGCTCCCTGCCTCATCCAGACATCTCTTCCCAGTTTCAGCTTTCTAGGAACTCGGCGGCCCTCGCCTGCGGCAGCTCCTGACCAGCCTGGCCCCGCCCCGGGCCAGGTCACTTCTGCGGGCGGCCCTGGAGCCCCAGATGAGGGAAGGAGACAGCTTCCGGCTACGGCTACGCAGGGTGGCAGGACGGCACCCCTGCTAGCGCTGTTCCCTAGGGGCGGGAGGGTGGGCAGGGGTGGGTACCAGGCTCCAGGATCTTCCAAGAGAACCAGGGGCGCAGGGCGCTGTGGGCCCCACCGTGAGCCAGGGTGAGGCGAGTGAGGTATTCTCGCCTCGGATGCAAAATTCAAGGGGGGAATGAAAAAACTCCGTGATCACGATAAATTATGATCTACTGCACTGTTCGGAAACTCAAACTGGCAAACTGTGCTGCCTGTTTTTGTCAAGCCCAAAAAGGCATTTTGTGGACCCCCACGGCGTTGGGGGGGGGGCTCATTTCTGAGCAGAGACCCCCCACCCTCAGCCCCGGAAACCTTCCCCCCACCCGCCCTCCCCCAACCTCCCCATCCCTTCTCCCGGCCCTGCAGGGGTAGGGCGGCGCAGGGCCCCACTGAGAAAGGTCCGGAACCTCCCAGAACAGAGCCCGGTCTATCTGCCACTTGGCAACGCGCAGAGGGCCGGGAGGGGCTCAGAGAAGGCCCGGGCTCTGCGGCGGCGGAGGGGTCCAGCCCGGGCCCGCGGGGCCGCCTCCGCGCGCTGCCGGGAGGCGCTAGGGCTTCTAAGAGCCGTCTGTACACTCGGGGCGGAGGGCTGCGGGCGCCCGGGCCGCACCCCATACCGGCTCGTGTGCCCCCAGGCGGGACACAAAGGCGGCGAGCCCGAGCCCGGGGCTGCGAGAAGCGCTGAGCTCAGCACTTCCCCGGCTCTTCGGGAGCCAGGACAGGGCGGAAGCGGAGGACGGCGGAGCCAGCGAGGAGGCAGGCCCGGGGACGCTGCGCCTGCCAAGGCGGGAGGGTCCCTCCCCCAAAGCCTGGCCAGCGGCGCTCCGCTCCCGACCGGCTTCGGTGACGCCGCACAGAGCCGCCAACCACCCCGCAGGGCTCCTTCCCGCCGCCGGGGGATGGGGCAGGGCGCGCGGGTGTGGCCGGCTCCAGGTGAACCCCGTCCCGCCCGGTTAGCCGGATCCAGCCCCTCCGTAGGTCCCTAACCGACCCGCCCCCGGGTCTTTATCCCAGGCTCCCACATCTTCCTTTTTTCCAAGAGGTCGTGGTTTAGTTGCTAAGTCGTGTCCCCCTCTTGCGACCCCATGGACTGTCGCCTGCCAGGCTCAGGCTGTGATATTAAAATAACTAAGAACTGCTCCAGAATCCTAGAAAATTCTTACAGTTGTGGTGTGTGCTCTGATTCCTGACATCCCTTTTTGCTGGTACCTGGAACCCCGTGGACTCAATTCCTCAGGAGTAATAACCCCGCAGGTAAGGAGCAACATGCCTCTTTGCTGGTCACTGGTCACGGTACCTACCAAACTTTGCACACGATCTAAGTGAGAGAATCTGCCACACTTTGCACACATTCTAAGCGGGGGATTCCCGCCACACTTTGCACACGTTCTAAGGGGGGATTCCTACCACACTTTGCACACATTCTAAGGAGGAGGTCCCCCCACAATTTACAAAGAGGGCTCAAAGAGATATTAACTCAGCTCAGGGTCACAGAGCTAATCAGTAGCTAGGTCTTCTAGGAGGCCCATCTTTCCTGGCCATGGACTGAAGGGTCAGAGCAGGAGGACCCGGGAAAACCAGCCTGCAGGCAAGTTGTCCCTCTGGGGTCTTCCAGGCTGGAAGACACCCTCGCAGGCCCCAGAACCGCAGCCCCCTCCGACGACCAAGATCAGCTCGTAACCGGTCCCTTCAGAAACAGCCCAGGGGTGTGAGCCCTTCCTGGACACCCTAATGTCTTTCTGGAACCCTGAATAGGAGCCCGAGGGCCTGGGCGCCTGGAGAAGTGAAAACGCCCAGCACCCCGTCCTGGAGTGGGCTGCCCCCTCGGCTGCCCAGATCCCGTGACTCCCTCCTCACGCCACACCTGGCTCTGTCTGGCGCTGGGCTCTCACGACCTCCAATGTGGAGGAGTGTGTGTGGTGGGGGACACAGAGAGGAGCCACAGGACCTCCGTCTGCCTGGCACAGCGAGGCACTCAGCCATGCCGTGACCTGCCAGGGGCCAGCTTGGCCCCGTTACTGAAGGAGCCAGACCAGAGGGGAACTCAGCCACAGCGCGAGGGATTCAGACCGGCTAGCAGCGAGAGCCTCCTGCCTGCAGAGGCTGCGGAGCCCTCGGAAGGGAAGGGGGTCCGCAGTCCTCCTCGCCTGGAGTCATGGTCACTGACGCCGCCCGAGCCGCCTCTGTTAGGACCGGACGCGGTATCTTTTGAGAGCCGATGCATGGAGCGCCTTTACGTGCAGGGACACGTGTCACGTATAAGGACTGCCTCCTTCCTGAGGCTCAGAAGGGAGAATCTGAACAAGCCCGGAGTCACACTCTCCTAATGGTGGAGCTGAAATCCAAACCCAGCCTGACTGTGGCCTGGCCTGCTGCACCCTCTAAGCAGCCCCGGCCGGGAGAGAGGGCGGCCGGGGAAAGATGATCCTGCCGACAGCTGCCAGAGGGCCAGAGCCGTCTGCTGGGGAGTGTTTTCACATTCACAGTGAAGACAGCCGAGGCCGGGGCAGGGGAAGCGGGGGCCAGGGACCCAGGAGGCTGCTGCCTCGCAAGAGCACGGCGTCGCCTCCAAGGCAGAGGGAGGAGGTGTGCACCCACGCTCGTGGGCATCCTCTCCTCCTCCCCCACCCCTTCCTGGGCAGCCTGCCAGCTCCAGGAAGTCGGGTGGAATCGACATCCCTGCTGTCTCACGGGAGTCTGGCTCCCAGACACCCTGGGGCTTCAGCTGACTTAGCCCGACCTGTGGGGAGTGCGGGGGCAGTCCGCCCTGAAGCAGGGTGGCAGGTCTAGCATGGGGTGCTGCCCCTCTCAGCTGCAGAGCTGCGGCGTGGGGAGCCCTGTGAGCTCCCAGGCCCTCCCCCAGCCCAGTCCTCCTGAGGCTGCCTCAGGGAAAACACTGGTCTGAACCCCCAAACAAGAAGGCTTTGTACGGCAGGGTCAAAGGACATGAGTTTACAAGGCCAGGCCTGGGGAAAGGGGTCTGCAGCCCCCTCTGCCTGATTTCTACCCCGCACGTGTTCCCAGGAGCCCAGGGAGGGCCGCAGACACGCAAGGGGACCCACAGGAAGCCTGGGGTTCAGGGCTCTGACGCCCTCCCTCCCGGGGATGTCCTCTGCCTCTCGCTCTCTCAGTTCGTCCCAGGGTCCTGGCCACTGACTTCTGTGGAATGCCCCGGCGGGCCGTCCAGTGGGGCAGGGTGTGGGGTGTCTCATCCACAACCCCAAGGCATCGGGGTCTCAGCTGGGCCCACTATCCCAGAAAGGCTGAAGGAGGCCTGGAGGAGGAGGCGAGCAGGGAGAAGCTGGAGCGTGGGTGTGAGGAGGGGCGGGGGTGGGGGCGGTCCCTGGGTCCCTGTCCTGAACTGCCCGCTCCCTGCTCCGAGGTCCACCCTGCAGGCCCAGCTTTGGGGCCTGGGAGGGGGTGTCCCCAGCCCAGGGAAGCCCACGCAGCTGCGCCCCAGCCCTGCCGGCTGGCCTGCCCCTCCCCCACCCCGTCCTGGGGCATCTGGCAGGGGTTTCCCATGACCTCCCGGGAGACGCTGCAGAGCCCCGAGCTGTGCTGGCATCCGGGGCTGGGAGGGCCGCTCGGCAGGGACTGGGCCCTGGGGACGCTCGCCTGCTGGGGAATGCACAGCAACAGGTGTCGGCCTGTGCTCCCACTAGCCCCTGACCCCGGCTCCAGGGGCCCTTCCCGGCTCGACCCCAGGAACGGTGGGCTTCCACCCCGCACGGAGTAGGGACAGGGGCTTGGGTGTCTGGGGGTCTGGGGATGGTGAACCACGGGCCTGCGTCCCTTCCACACCCAGAGTAGTGAGGGTAGGGCAGGGGTGACCCTGGGGACAGGACACCTGCCACAGGCCCCACAAACGCCCACCAAGCTCCACCGCCCACCCACCGGGACAGAGGAGCAGCCCCGGGCCCAGGCTACCAACCCAGCCCAGTCCCCGGCCCAGCAGGGAGGCTGCCTCCCCTCCCCAGCCCGCAGCCTCTCAGGGCCCCCATTCCTCCTAGCGGGCTGCTCGTCTAGAGGGTGAATCAAGCGATAGAGGGGCCCAAGTTGGAGGAGGCCCGCAAGGACACAGGTGGAGACGTGGCTGTCAGGGAGCTGCCCTACAGGGTGGCAAGGTGGCCCTCGGGCAGGAAAGCAGCGTCCAGGGGCAGCTGCGTGGAGCTCAGGAAAGGCAGGAGGGCGGCTCCCACCAGTGGGGGCGGGCAGAGAGCCCCACATCCAGGGGCGCGTGGACAGGCTGCTTGTGCCCAGCCCTGAGTGCCTCCCTGCGTGCCTTCCCACATTCACGGTCACAGCCGCGACCTGCCCGAAGCATCAGAGCAAATGGAGGCGTGGGAACGCCGGCGAAGCGCCAGTTAGCGGCCGGAGCAGGCTGCATGGAGCAGGGCCTCGGGAGGCGGCTGCCCTGGGCTCAGGGTCAGAGGCCTGTGTTTACCACAGTGAGCCTGTGCCTGTCTCCACGGTGGGGTGGCACTTGGCACCTGGCTCCCGCGGGCCTGCGTGGGGGACAAAAAGACGCGATGCCTGGCGCTCAGCGAGTGGGCAGGAAGTGACCGCGCCCAGGCCCCCCAGCCCAGTGCTTTCTCCACTGCCTGCTGCCTACGGTCCGTCACCAGCCAGTCCCAGGGCTCCAGGTGAATTCTTTTCACCTAACAGTCACTGAGGCTTAACCCAGTGAGACACCTCCGAGGCATGCTTTCAGCGAGTGCTTATTTCTGTTCACATTTTCTTCATGCTCAGCTCCTCCAGAGTCAGCCTTTCCAGTCCACCTTCCACTGCACCCAGAACACTGCTCTTCACAAAAGGACATGCCAGAACAGCCCACTGATCCCATTGTACAGGGAGGAAAAACTGAGGCCCAGAAGGAGAAACAGAAACGGGGCCCCAGCCCAGCCCTCTGTCCCCGGAGCCGCTGTGGGAAGGAGGGTGCCAGGCACATGTCACTTCTGTCACTTCCTCAGCCCCTGCCCCCCCCAGGCGCGGTCTTCAAAAGCTGACAGCCAATCAGGCGGGCTGGCTCCGGCAGAGGGTGGGGGCATGCTTCCGGGGCCTGCGGTTACTACACTGCACTTCCTGGTGATGACATAGCCCTGTTTCTGCAGCAGGAGACCGCCACCAAGACGCTCGGGTCTCCACCCCCACGGGGGGGCCCTGCCTAGGCCGTCTTCCCGGGTCTGGGAACGGTCAGCAGGGGCTCTAGTTGGTCCTGGCCAGCCTTGGACTCTGCTGGGGGAGGGGCGGGGGGAGACGCTGAAGGCACCGCCTCCCCACCCCACTCAGTGTTTTCTGTCTTATCTTTGTCCCAAGCCACCAATTCTCTTGATTCAAAATTTTAGACAGACACTGACTGAGACTTCAGAGGAGTCTAGAGCCAGGGGAATAACTGCAGCTAAAGAACCCGAGGACAGAGCAGGTGTCCCTGGGCGCCTGGCTGGCGTCCCCAGCCCCGTTCCAGCCCAGGTCTGACCCTGCAGTGTCCAGGGATGGATGCCCAGGGAACCCCCGGCCCCACCCCAGCAGACTAAGGACAGAGCTTAAGGAAACCTGGCAAGGATAAGAGGGTGGGGTGGTCAGGCCTCCCCTTGTGCTGGGGGCTCAGAGCTGGGGGCTTAGAAGGGTCTTAAATAAACGCACCCCATGACTCGGCTTCCTTCCCCAATCTCAACTTTGCCAACCAGCATTTCTTAATAGCCGCCCCTTCCCCTTCTCCCCCTACCAGTTAGGCCTGCATTTCTGCAACCTGGAGCAGGTCTGCTCTTCCCATCACCCCCCTCCCAGGTAGAGACTGGCCTTAGCCAGCCTCAGAGCTGAGAGAGTCCTTATCGGACAAGGGGATTAAAGGATAAATGGATCACAGGGGAGGCTGGAGGGGCTGGCCTGGGAGTCTCGGTGCAGAGTTAAGGGGCAGAGTGCCAGCTTCCAGGGTGGCCTGGGGCTGGGGGCAGGGGGTTGGGGTTCTGCTCACATCTAGACCTTCTTCCTTTACCCGCAGCTCCGGGTCCTGAAAGCTGCCTCCTCTGGTCTGACACAAGCCTTCCCCGCAGCTCTGCACACAAGCCAGCTTTGATCCTTATCCGGAGATTACAGTGCCAAGAGCCCCAGGCCTGGCACTTCTTACCTAATCTAGTGGCCCCTGGACCCTTACACACACAAACACACACACACACGTCAGACCATGTCTGCCCCGTTCCTGGCCTCCCTGTCTCAAGAGTCGGACCCTGGACTTACCATAAGGCATTCTCACGGGGACCCGGTTAGATGTGAGAAAGGGCAACCAGGCTGGGCCCCTGGCGGTTCCAGATCCTCGGCGCTTCCTATCAGTGGTCAACACTGCTCCAGCCCGCCACCCAGTCCTTCATGGGACCAGAGATTTCTGAGGGTGGGCTTGGGGTGGGGGTTGAAGGGGACCCCCAAAGAACAAAGAAGTCTCCCTGCAGCCCCCAGTGGGGCCATCTGCTCCCCCTCCCAGCCTCGGTCCTAGTCCAGTCCCATCCTCAGCTCTGATTATAAGCTGGGCTCTGTCCAGGCATTGTCTGCCCTCCACAGCCAGCTGCCCACCCCAGTCTGGCGTGTGCACTGGGGCCGGAGTGGGAGGGGAGGGGTTGGGCGGGGCCCTCCCCGTCCAGGGGGCCCTGAAGGTCTGGCTCTGGAGGTGTTCCAACCCCCACCCTCCCTCCAGGCCAGTGGCAGAGGCAAGGAGTGGGGACACTCAGACCCCACCAGGCAGTCTCAGTGGAGGCAGAGATGACGCGGGTCACAGGAGGGTAGCGTGGGCGGGCAAGATGCTCCAGGTGGGAAGGGTCCCGGGGAGCTCCTGCCGCTGGCGGCAGTGGGGAGAGAACACCAGCTCTTCCCCGGCTGCATGGGTGCCGAGGCCATGGGCTTGGCCACACCTCCGCACCCCCTGTCTAGCCTGGGGGTCCTGACTAGGTGGGGCAGGGGGCTCGGTTTGGCTCTCTCGGGTGAGATGGAGTCCAGAGGAAGTCCAAAGGAAGCCCCCTTCCCAGCCCTGGTCCAGTTTCCTTTCACTACGTGTCCACTCCGCTGCAGCTGTCTTATTGACATTGCCACCCCACCCCCGCCACCATGCCCCTGGCCCACACCCTCAGCCCCATAGGATCTTGCTGCAAAGAGCCCCACCCCGCCAGCCCACCAGGCATCTTTGGGGCTCCTCTTTGTCTCGGGCTCTCCAGGGCCAGCGAGTGTGTGCCAGTGATGCTCCGAGAGCAGCCAGCGGTCCAGGGGGAGGGCACGCTCTCTCACTCCCTCCACTCCAGACTGTGATCAGTGGTCCCCAGACCCTCTCCACTGCAGAGGGCTAGCCAGGTGGCTGGGGTTGGGGGGTGGTTGGCAGCACCTGCCCTGGGGTGTTTTCCACAGTCTTCTCGGAGTGACTGCCCTGGAATTCTGGAATCTGGGTCACCTACAACCCAGGGAAGTCAGAGACCTTTCTCAGACCCACCCTAGACCCAGACTCAGACTCGCACCCTCATCACACAGGGCTGGGTGATGCTCTCCACCCTCCTCCCTGTGTTGGTGACGGGTCCCAGGCTGCCACTCTCCCACCAACGGACTGGGAGAGTCCGTCTTTAGTCTCAAGGAGCTAAACCCAAATCAAGAACAGGGAGGGTGACATGGCGCAGAGCGCCCCCACCCAACACAAAGAACACGTCTCCATTGTGCCCTGTCCTCTGCCCACCCTGCTTCGGCCAGGATGTCCCTCAAAGTCCCAGGCAGGTCCACGTGGCCCTCCCCCGGCTCAGTTCTGTCTGAGGGCCTGAGGATGGGGCATCAGGGTCACCACCGCCTGTCCTCTGAGAGGAGAACTCCTGACATCCCTGCTCCGTCCCCAGCCCAGCCGCTCTAGGGGCAGGGCCGGCAGGGCTCTCTCCAGAGCCGCTGCCTCCCTACGGGCCAAGGCCCCATCCCAGCCCTTCCACTCGTCCTTCCTCGATCTTTGTCTGCGGAGCCGGCCAGGGCGGCGTGCTGCCTCTCCGGCAGTGCGGAGAGCGCAGGATCAGCAGGCGGGGTGGATGCGGGGAAATGTCCCCCACCCAGCGTCCCCGCGTGAGACTGCAGCCCGTGGGGGGGAGGGGGGCAAAGAGGAAACACACAGACGCTCCCTCCCGGGCCCGGGCTGGGTGTGAAATACCGGATTTCCTTGTTTATTCGATTTTCTGATCATTAAAGGCTCCCGAGAGGGGCCCGAAATCACTACCCAAACAAAGCCCCTCCTGCCGCCCGCGGGGATGCCGCTCCCCCGGGGGCCCGGCCAACGCGCGGCGCCCTCCAGCGCGGCCGGCTGGGCTTCCGCGGGCGCGGGCTGCCCGTGGAGCGGCGCCCCCTGGACCCCCGGACCCCCGCCCCGTGCCCACGCGAGACAAAGCCGAGCTCTCCGCGCACGCGCCCCAGTCACCCGTCCTACCTGACGGCCACCTTGACGCAGCAGTCCCCCTGGCCGGCCATGGCGCTGCAGTGCCGGGGCCCGGGTCGATCAGGGGCGGGGGCCTGGGAGCCGATGACCGGGGGCGACGGCGGCGGCCGCGGCTGCCGAGGGCGGGGGCGCGGGCGCTGCGGGCGGGGGCTGCGGCTCCTGGAGGTGACATGCTCGCGGGCGGCCCGCGGAGGGCTCACCCGCGGCCGGCTGAGGGCCCCCGGGGCCGGGCCCGCGCGCCCCCTCGCGCCATCGGGCGGCGGCGCGGGGCCTGTGGACAGCCGGGGCGCGACGGTCTCCCCACCGCGCGGCTCCCGCGCGCGCACCTCGGGCCGCGCCGCGCCTCCTGCCGCCGCGCGAACAAAGGGGGCGGGGGCCGGCCCGGCGGAGGCCCCGCCCCTGACGCTCAGGCCCCGCCCCGATCTCCGCCCCCGAGCCCTCTGCGCCAACCGAAGGCCCGACCTGGTAGCAGGGGCGGGGCGGAAGCCTTTAAAGAGACCCCTCGATGGTCCGGGTCCGCAAGCTCGCTGGGGCCTGGAGAGGTTTCCTGGGGTCTCCGGAGGGACACGGCCCCAAGAGCTGATCACACCGGTGCCTCGACCCCGGCGCCGCAGACCCTCGGCCTCGGTGGGCGCCTTCCCCCCCCCCCCGCCCATAAATGCGGAAGCCGGGCGCAGGGAGGGGAACTACCAAGGTCACGCAGGAGTTAGTGGCTAAGCGAGGGTAAGCACCCGAGTGTCCCGGCCCGGCGCTTCCCTGCAGAGCGTCCCACAGCGCCTGACGGATTGTGTACTAAAAGCTCCGGGAAAGCCTCTCTTAATTTATTCCAGTGAACTTGCCAACCTTTACTGATGGGGGATTCTCACTAGTGTCTAACTAAAATCCCCTGTCCCTACAACCCTGCAGCGTTTTAAAGTTCATCTTTGGGTTGGTTCCTGGCCAGGCTCCAAGCCTAGACGGCCCCTCCGTTCTTGGAGGCCACGGAGGCTCCAGTGACCTTTATGACCTACCGATGACTCCCACCCCCAGCCCCCCACCCCTTTATCCCTGCTCACACTCTGCCAGTTGCAGCTGTGGGGGCAGAGGGTCGGCGTGGGAGGCCTGAGCTGCCCCAGGGAGACAGGGAACAAAGGGAGCCCTGAGCTCCAGGCACCTGGATAGAGGCTGGAGGGAGATGGGGGGAGGTGGGAGGGGAGGAGGCGGGGAGGGCAGCTGCCTTCATTTGGGTACAAAGGACAAGGGGAGCCCTGAGACCGTGAAGCACTGGGTGGTGGAGGAGAAACCACATTTGCCTCTCCAGGCCCTCTCCCGCCTCCGAGACCAGCCCCTTCTCCCTGCCTGCCAGCTCCCAACATTGGGGCCATTGACGGGGCCCCTCACCAGCTGCCTGCCCTCTCCCTCACTTCAGCCAGCTCCCTCTGCTGGACCAAGCCCAGGATAGGACCCAGCTGCAGCTCCAGATGTGGGAGGCGCATGCTGGGGGAGGGGAGGAAGGGGAGCCTGCCTCCCAGCCTCTCGCATCACCCTCAGATGAGGAAGCCACATCAGAGATTCAGAAAAGGGCACAGGCTGCGGGCAGAGGGCACATCTTTGGTGCCATCCTCCTCCCTTCCCCTCCCCCACCCAACCAAAAGAACTGCTCTATCTGTAGCCCACATCCCAGTTTGGTTTGGTCAGACCAAAAAGCAAAAGATAATTTCAAGGGCAGATTTCAAGGGCAAATCAACACCCTTTACCCCAGTCTGACGGAAAGCAGCAGCACCACCTCGGGTGTCCTTGGGTAGGAGGGGCAGGGGTGGGGGAGGGCCTGGCAGGACCCGGCACTCTCAGTAGCATTTGAACCAAGAGGAAGAGCCCTCTGGGGCCAGTGCTTCCCCCACCCTGGAGCAGGAGACCAGCAGAGTGCTGAGCAGTCAGACCCTGGACATGCTCTTCCAACCAAGATGAGAACAGGGGAGGAGACTGACATTTGTGGACCATCTACACGCACAGGCACTGGGCACGCCTGTGCGCGTGTCACGCTCAGCACCTGTGAGCTCGGCTTTAGCAGCACTGCAGTGCTGGTCGCTCAGTCACGTCCAGCTCTGTGACCACAGGTACTGTAGCCTGCCAGGCTCCTTTGTCCATGGGACTTCCCAGTCAAGAATACTGGAGGAGTGCCGTTTCTCCTTCAAGAGGTCTTCCTGACCCAGGAATCAAACCCAAGTCTCCTGCGTTGCAGGCAGTTTCTTTACCATCTGAGCCACCAGGAAGAGCTTTATTTGTTTCAATTTTGCTAAAGGGGCACTGAGTCTCACCCAGCATATAAGCAACAGATACAGGAGCAAGCTCGTGCCTCCTGTGAAGTGCACCCAGACTCCCCAGGCCACCTCCAAGCAGCCGCCTGGGGAAAGGTGCTGGGCAGCTGGACTCCAGACTTGTGCTCCGCAGACAGCAACGTTGCATTTTGCAAGGCTGCTCTCCTGCCCAGCAGAGTCTGGGCTTCTCCAGGGGCTGGCTCTGGTTTCCCGCCTCCTGGAGGTCCCCTCTGACTTCAGAGAGTAGGTGACCTTCTGACTCAGCTTTACTGCTTCACTGCTGGGAAACGGCGGCGCCAGAGCCCTGTGCTGTCCCCTCCCCCATCCCTCCAGGGCACATGGTACTGAGCCTGGAGGAGCCAGGAGGCGCCCGGGCTGCAGCTTGGGCCTCCTAGAAGTCAGGACCTCAGGATGACTCTCTCCTGGGCCACCAGGGAGCCGCAGGGCAGCCTGCTGATCGGATCCTGTCTCCTGGAGCTGCCGGCCTAAGGCAAGGAGGTCGGATGGGGGTCCAAGGGGTGGTCAGGAAGCGTAAACCACAGCCTGAGCGGATCTGGTTAGAGAGTCAGGGAAAGCCTGGGACGGCGCCGGTGCTGCTCGGCGCCCCCGAGCTTCAGCTCAGCCCCGCTCCTTCCCTGGGTGGGTCCCCACCCCCTCCTCCCACTGCTCTTCTCCCTTCCCTCCTTCCCACCCCCGAGGCTGCTCTGCCTCAGCTGCCTGTGCACATCTCCCCCACCCCACCCCACCACATACACACATGCACACACTCACACGGGTGTGCGCGCACACACACGTGTGCGCACACTCACGTGCATGCATGCTCATAGACATGCGCACAATGCATGCGCACGCGCGCACACACACACACACACACAGAGACTGGACTGCAGCGTGAGCCTCAGCTCTTGGCCCAAAAGCCGAGACCCCCCACTGGGCATCTCGAGCTCCATTATCTCTTCTGACAGGACTGGTGGGCGTCTGGGCAGGTGAACCCTGGGGGCTGGGGGCCTTTCCGTGGCAGGAGCCTCCCACGCTACTGTGGTGACCGTACTAGACTCCGGCAGCGACTGGGGCAGCCATCTGGCCCAGGACTCTCCTGCCTGATCCCGCTCTCCACAGCAACCCGACAGTAACAGGCCCTAGAAGCCTCCCCTGAGGTGGCCTGACGTTGGGCCTCCTCTGTGGTTCTTCTTTAGGTGAGCACCAGGCCCTGGCTGTGGGAGGAAGTGTCTTAGCCTTGCCCTGGAGTTCTGGGGGTGGGGGAGGGCCGGCCTCTGGCCACGGCCCCCATCCTGCCCAGCTGGGTTCCTGGGAGAACAGGCCCTAGCCCACCCTGCTGGCGGTGGGCCCGCCGCACCTCCTGAGCCCACCTGGAGACAAAGCCCAGTCCTGCCTACCAGCAGTAGCTGTGAACCCCGGACATGGCCTACTAGGGTGCAGACGTGGGACCTCCGCTCAGCAAGGGCCCAGCCTGACTTCCCCGTTACAGAGAAAGACAGACTTGGCCATAGAGGAAACCAGAATTTGTTATAAATAGCAAGGAAGAGATAGAAGTGCTGTGGATTACAAATACCCGTCAGTCTTTAAAAAAGAAATCACACACACTATTTTTGGTTTCATATGTAGATGAGGGTTTAATGCACCACATAACCTCAAACACAGGAGCTTCATCCCGTCTTCTCTGAAGTGCTTTCTAAGACAGTGTTAGAGCAGGTGTGGGCGACCTCAACCTTCAGCCCTAAGGTCATCTAGTTCAACAAGAGCCCTTTTCAGGTGAGGAGACTGAGGCCCAGGGAGGTGAAGAGATGTGTCCAGGGTCACGCAGCGCGCTGCTGAACTGGCACCCGAAACCCCAGAGGCGGCAGTGGCCCCCCCGCAGTGCAGTGGGAGGCACAGGCTGAACACCGGGCTGCTAGTGTGAGCTCACGGTTTGCAGAAGAGCCGAGTCTGCACAAAGGGACAGAAGACAGCCGGAAGCCGGAGTCACGGAGATGCGGCGGGACCCCTCTGGCAGTGTGACCAGGGCAAGCTAGGGAGCTGTGCCTGTCGTCTGCTCCACACCCCAGAATGGGGACAGTCTGCTCCCTCCCCATGGGCTGCCACGGGCTGGAAATGGGGTGGCCTGGGCGGAGCGTCCAGCACAAGGCTCCGCCCAGGATGGAAGTGAATTTCCTTCACTCCTGTCCCTTCTTCTGCGAGCCCCACCGTCTGACTGGACAGAGGACCAGCCTGTCGTAAGATGAACAGGAAGTGGGGCATGAGTGTGTGTGAGGCTGGGCACAGCGGGTGTGCCGCAGTTGCCTGCCCAAGGGGTCCTTGTCGCTGGGGGCGGGGAGGATGTCCAGCCTCCGTCAGTGGAGGGGCCGGAGGCAGGTAGGGAGGGCCCCTGGCACGCCGGACCCCTGTGGCGCACGGATGCCCCAGGTTCAGCCTCCCCGGCGCCACCTGGAGGGCATCTACGCTTTATTTTACCTGCCCAAGGGCTCTCCCGGGCCAAAGATGTTAATGCACTTTCTCTTTCACTCCTCACAGTCTGTGAGGCAAACACTCATTGTCCTCGTTTTGCAGAAGAGGAAATGGGCTCAGAGGTCACTTGGCTAGTATCTGGTCATTAGTGTCTCCGGCAAGTATTTCCGGCTCGCTGCCTCTGGCACAGGCCGGCGTGTCCTCACTCTGGTGTGAGCTGTGGCCCTGTGACTTCCTTTGACCAATGAAATGCGAGCAGAACTCACAAGTATCGCTTGTAGGTGGACGCTTCGCACACCCTGGCACCGCACACAAATGCACGTGGTTTAGGGTGTCCACTAGGAGTGAACTTCCATCGTGTTGAGCCACTGAGCCTACGAGCTGGTGTGTTACTTGGGCCGCGCCCCCCTCGCCCCACACACACGCCTGTACTGACACCCCTAGAAGGCGCAGAGCCAGCGTTCTGGTCTTAAAAGATGCCCAGGGCCCCGAGTCTCTCAGGACTCCAGCTCCTCACACAGAACCACAGGCGCCCCTTTGGGGTTCTGGCCTCCAGGCTACGTGGAGTCCTGCCAGCAGGTAGAAGGGGGCAGGCATCCTCAGGAACCACTCGGAGAAGCAATTAGGAAAACCCCAGGGCCCTTCTGCACCACTGGCCGTCTCCTGCCAAGGAGCGGTCATGGACGGGGTGTCAGGACACACCTGTGCTAATGCTGTGAGGCCCAGGGCCCAATGGTGGACTCTTGTCTGACACTCGGAAATGAACCGTCCGAGGAGACACGTGTGCTGACAAAGCAAGAAACTATAGGGAGGGGCACCCAGGCAGAGAGCAGGAGGGCGAGGGAAGCCAGGAGAAGCGCTTCGCCCTGTGGCTCGCAGTCTCAGGCATTATGGTGATGGGGTTAGTTTCTGAGTTGTCTCTGGCCAATCATTCTGACTCAGGGCCCTTCCTGGGAGCAGGCATCACTAGCTGCCTCCTTCTCCCAGGAGGATTCTGGGAGGTGGTAGGATGTATGGACTGGTGACCTTCTCCAAATTCTTCTGGTTGGTGAGAGCTTGTTGGTTCCAAGTTCCTTCCCAGGCCCTCCTGTTGTCAGATCACTCATGCAGGTGGTTACCATGGTGCCTGGCCAGGGTGGTGGTCTTGGACAGTGGCTCCCCTAACTTTGGCCCTGGCCCTGCTCATTCAGCCTTCCCTGCGGCACTCCATCAGTCCTCTGTGCAACAGGGCCTCTGCAAAGGGCTGGGTAACTGCCCAGAGGCCCCAGACATATCTGTCTTCTCAGAGACAAAGTACCAGCTGCTGCCATTTCTGACCATGGTGCTGGGCATCGAAGAATTGATGCTTTTGAACTGTGGTGTTCGAGAAGACTCTTGAGAGTCCCTTGGACTGCAAAGAGATCAAACCAGTCCATCCTAAAGGAAATCAATCCTGAATATTCGTAGGAAGGACTGATGCTGAAGTTGAAGTTCCAATATTTTGGCCACCTGATGCAGAGAACCAACTCATTGGAAAAGACCATGATGCTGGGAAAGATTGAAGGTGGGAGGAGAAGCGGACGACAGAGGATGAGATAGTTGGATGGCATCACCGACTCGATGGACATGAGTTTGAGCAAGCTCTGGGAGTTGGTGATGGACAGGGAGGCCTGGAATGCTGCAGTCTCCGGGGTCACAAAGAGTCGGACATGACTGAGCAACTGAACAAGAAGAAAAGGTTATCAACCGAGAGCTGTGAGGTCAGTTCTGCTTGGGGACTTACTGAAGACTGTAGCCCGGAGACAGGCTCTTGGCAGCAACACGGAGCTGCTCAGAAGACGTGAGAACAAGTCAGCCTCCTCTGATTTGGAGAAGGGGTATGTGCCCCCAAGCATACTAAGGGTTTGCTAGTCACAGGGGGTGGATGTCTCTGACGATTTTAGTGCTTTTCTAGGTATCAGAAGATACAAGAAATTAGGCTCATAAAATCTGAAACAACCTAACGCTGAAGGTCAGCTCTGCAGGCTTTTCCTAGAGCACAGAGGGCCTCATTTCTGATCTCTGCCCTGAGCTCTTTCAGGGGGTGTTGAAGGTTGGTGACTGCAGTGGCCAGTGACGTCATTCTTATGGAACCTGGTGGAGAGTGGCCTTGTCAAATGGACAGAGTTTCCTGCGGTTATCGGAGAAGGCCCGACAGAGGAGACGGGCTGGGATGGAGGAGGAAGTTTGCTGAGTGCACAGAGGTGCTGAGGGCATTGGGGTATGCGTGCTTGGGCGGGCGCTGGGCAGGGTGTGGCCCAGATCAGTAGGGGGTGTGGTGGGGCTGGATTAGGGACTGCCCTGCCATCCTCCTGATAACGGGAAGTCAGCAGCTCCAGAGTGGTGTCCGGGCCCCTGCTGGACCCCTGGCCTGAAAGCTAACTTGGCCTTTCCTGGAATGAGTTTATTAATAGCCCACATCCTGGATGGTGTTGCAAGGCTGAATGAGACATTGCGTCAGGCACGAAATGAACTGGGTTTGATAAGGTCGCTACTATCATTCTGTGATGACAGAATGGTAAACTGGTGGCGGCGTTTTAAAGGGCGCGTGACTAGAAGTGGGCTGGGCGGCCCCTCCACTGGGCCTGCCTGTCTCCCAGGCCTCCTCCTGGAGCCGGGCTCCTCGCACGGACTCCGACACGCGTTCCTCCTCTGGGTCTTGGCTTCCTTTCTGACCACAATGAGATCTCCTCTTCTGACCATTTTAAACAAACAGTGCTTGGCTCTCCCTCCTCTGAGCCCTCCAAACCCCAGCAGCTGATCCTCCACGTGCTTCTCTGACATCCTAGCGTTTTCAATTCTTGTTCGACACCAAGATTATTATTTTGCCCTATGTATCTAGGCCAACTTCTTTTAGAATGCTTCTAAACCAGATTTAGGCTCCACTGGGGGCAGCTGTGTGGCATAGGAGGAAGACGCAATGGGCTAGGGAGCTGGAGGACACATCCAGCCCTGCCGGGCAGACCCCGCCCTCGGCGGCTCATCAGTAAACTGGCAGCAGGACCCTTGCGGGGAGGGGGTGGGGAGCGAGTGTCCAATGCCACCGTGGCTATGGGCCCAAGGCAGGAGTGATGTGTAACTGGGGTCAGGTGCCAGGGAACGGGGCCAGGGTTAGGTCTGGGTTGGCTGTGGCTTTTCCAGTGACCTGTGACCGGCCTCCACACCTGCTGGCTGAGGGTCGGAGCTGCAGAGCCTGTGAGAGGACCAGCCCGATGCTGAGATGTACGGCTGGGAGCTAAGCCGCCCAGCTCCCCCACAAGAGACTCAGAGCCCCATCAGGTCAGCCTCCGCCCTGTGAGGTCGGGCTCTCTGTGACCAGCTCTGACCCAGTCCAAGTAGCTGCTTCTTGGAGGGCCAGGCCCTTCCACGGTCACACTCACGCCTCCCAACAGCCTGGGAACAGAAATCATTCCTCCATTTACAGGAGGAGGAAGCTTGAAAGGGCGCGTGAGCGGCTGATGTCGGGGCGGGGGGTGGGCGGAGGGCCTTGGGGCTCCACTGGCCCGGCTCCAGGGCTGTGCTCCGTCACGTTGCACGGGGCAGCTCGGTTTCAAGGACCACGCAGCCCGGCCAGAGCTGGGCCTGGAGATGCCCCGGGACCAGAGCCGGGCCGCCTCCGCACTTGGGAGCCGGTCCACCTCCTTGGTTCAGAGACGCTCCGTCTGAGCTCCACAGATTCCAGATGAGAGAAGGGGCTTCCCCCCGCCTCACGCCCCCTACGTGGCTCAGTGCCCGCCCCAGCCCCCAGCTTCATCCCGCCCCTTCTGTAGATCCCCCAGCACAGCTGGGCCCCAGGTCTGCAGGGGGTGGGCTGGGAGAAGCTGGGGGCAGCAGACAGCACTCTGGCCGGGAACCCAGTTGGAAGGCTTTGCTGACCGCAGGGGCCCGCCTGCCCGCCACCGTGGCCCCCGCCTGCAGCCTTCCACCCTGCGTTCCCTCTGTCCTTTGGGGGTCTGGCAGCCCTCCATGGACACACCCACCAGCATTTGAAGGGGAGCTCGGGGGAGGCAAGGCTGTGCACGCCGACCATCAGAAGGTCCTGAGTGTGGCGGAGGAGACGACCTGGACTCTCCCAGAGAGAGCTGGGCTTCCTTGGAGCCAGCAGGCACGCGTCCCTCGGGCTGGGAGGCTGGCCAGACCTCCCGTGAGGGCCGTGGAGCCACGGCGCGGGGTTGAGTCCCGCCTGGGCCCTCCTACCAGCGAGGGCCCTCTGGCGCATTACCTGTCCTGTCCTGTCCTGGTCCTACTTGCAAATGAGGGTGAAGCTTCACGTTGAGAACAAGAAGAAATGGATGCGGGGCCCCTGGAGCAGAGCCTGCCGCAGAGCTGGCATTCTGTACACTGGGCATTACACTCATTAATAATTCCGCTTGTGAATGGAGACATCCTTTTATAGACTTTTCCATGTCAGTTTTCAGCCAAGCTGCAGGTGGACTATCTTCTCTCTCCCCCGGAGGCAGGGGAGCAGGGACGTGAGAGTCCTTCTCCATGAAGGTGGAGCCAGGGAGGCAGCCCTTGCCTCAGAAGGCCCGTGCCCCTGCCCCCTCCCCGGGTCCTGGACAGAGGGTGCAAGGCTGCAGCCCTGGGCGGGTGACCCCAGGTTAGGGGCGGTGGGGCACCGGCCAGGGCAGAGGCCACACTGGTCAGCACTTCCCTGCATTTATTTGACAGAGATTGGACACTGTGTAGAACAGTACTCAGCTCTGGGGTTCAGGATAAGCCTGGAGGACCTGCTTCTGCCTTGGTACAACCTGACTTTGGGCTGAAAGTGAAAGCTTTAGTTGCTTCAGTCATGTCTGACTCTTTGGGACCCCATGGACTGTACCCACCAGGCTCCTCTGTCCATGGAATTCTTCAGGCCAGAATATTGGAGTGGGTAGCCATTCACTTCTCCAGAGGATCTTCCCAACCCAAGGACTGAACCCAGGTCTCCTGCATTGCAGACAGATTCTTTACCAGCTGAGCCACCAGGGAAGGCCTCGGGCTGGTGTGAAATAATGTCACCGTGGTGACCTGCTGAGATGGGGACACGTGTTGTGGGGCACCCAAGCCTTTGGGAGTATTTGGGAGGTGCTTTCTGCAGGAAGAAATAGCGAAGCTGACTACAGGCTAGGGGTCTGTTGGGCTCAGGGTTCGCTAAAAGGGACAGCTGGGCTGTGGGGGATAGAGGGTGGGTAGACAGGCCCAAGGGCCAGGGCTGGGTCCAGGGCCAGGGTTGTGCACCCTATGCTAAGGCTTTGGAGGCTTCGGGGGTTTAAGCGAGGGGCTGAGACAGCAGCTTTCTCCGTTAAAAAGGATCAGGGTCAGGCTGGGGGGCCGGCAAGAAGTTGCGAGGCCATTGGGAGGATGTGGCAGTAGGTGAGGTCTGGAACGAGGACCGAGTGTCGGGGGAGCCACTGTGGGAGGGGGCGGGCCAAGAAAAAGAGGGACAGGGGCCCATGGGGCAGGGCTGGGGAGGGTCCGCCTCAGACTCGAGGTCTGAGCAGAGTGGGGCCCCAGGTCACAGGCTGCAGGCAAGGTTGAGGAGGTCGGCTCTGGACATGACGGGCTTTTGGCTCAAGCTGGACATCCTCAGAGTCCAGAGGAGCAGGACACGGAGTGGGGTTTGGGAGAGATGGGACCCGGCCACGGGGGCGGGGCCAGGATGGGATGGGGCGGGGGGCGGGGCCGGGACCTGGGGCGGGGCCGACCACAGGGGCGGGGCCGGGACACGCGGGTGGGGACAAGCAAGGGGGAAGGGGATGCTCGGCCCTAAATGAGGAAGGTGATGTCCAGAGAGGGGGCTGACCCTGCAGGAAGGAGAGAGGACCCAGCACCCTGGGGACGCCCTCCCCTGAGAGATGGGCGGCCTGGGGGAGGTCACCGGGAAGCCGTGAGAGGGAGCACGTGACAGGGGAGGAAACCAGGGAGAGCGAGGAGGTGGATGCCAGGGCCTTGCTCCCTTAGGCCTCGAGCAGGGCCCCCTGAGGCTCTGGGGGATGGGCAGGCAGTGGATTTCTGTCGAGCTGGGGGAAGGGCAGCTGTGAGGGGGCTGGACGTGCGGAAGCTCCACAACGTCCTCAGCGGCCCCTCTGCCCCTGCAGGAGGACCACCCAGAGGCCCCTCCTTGGGAGCAGGGCAGGGGGAGGTATAGAAGGGCCCCCAGAAGGAGACAAGCAGAGGCAGTGCCCTGTCGCAGGCCTGGAGACTTTAATCTCCTGCCAGCACTGACCAGGCCTCTGAACGACACAGAAGCTCTGTCCACTCACACGGCTTGCTGGTGAGGAGAGTGACTTCGCCTTCTGCCCGCTGAACTTGGATGCGTTTCCTGACCCCCCTGCCCGCCCCAGCCCATCCCTCTGTCCATCAAGGCTGCCGAGCTGGGCTAACCTTCCAGCAACAGATCGCCCACCCTCGGTCTCGCCAGCCCAGGCCCACGCAGACGCTGGGGCCCTCATGGCCTGCGGGGAATCAGGGTCTCCTGGGAGCCCTCATGCTGGTCGAGGCTGCCCAGGGAGGACCCGAGGCCCAGGCACCCTCGGGCACCAGGCAGGCCCTCCAGGGCCTCTCGTCCCTGCAGAAGCCCTGCGGCTGCCACCTCCACCTCTCGCGGTTCCATCCGGCAGGCCTCCGCCAGCGCCTGGCCCGTGGCCATGACGAAGTTAGCATCCGCCGCCAAGCTGTCCAGGCCCCCTCGCACCAGAGCCTGCAGGGAGAGCAGGCCGGGTGGGTGGTCCCGAGGTGGTGGCCCGCCCCCCACCCTCTCCACCGCAGGCCGTGGCAGGGCCACCCCAGACGCAGCACCCTCACCTCGCGGATCAGCAGGGCCGTGGCTGGAGCTGGGCCCCCGGGGGTCCCGTCCTCTGTCTTACTGCCGGGCGGCGCCTCCCCGGGCAGGGACCCTGGGGTGGGGCTCCTCTCCTCGGGCACCTGAGACTCTGCTCCCACTTGCTGTTTGGAAAGCACCGAGGCATAGACCCCTCAGGGAGGCCAGAGCCCATGGGGATGGGGAAGGCCCAGCCAAGATCCCAGGCAGGGGAGGATGGGGCTCCCGTCCCTCCTGCTGAGTCACTGCCGCCCCCCGCCTGGAGCCTGCTTCCTGTCCCCTCTGGCCTGCTACCTGGCAAGAGGCGGCGGGAGCCTGGGCCCCGGGTGTCCTTCGGTTCCTTCTCCGGGGCAGCTCTCCCCGCGGCCACTCCACTCGGGACTTGCTGTGGGGCCCTGTGAGCAGAGTGGGCCCAGGGCTCAGTCCTCCTGGGGGCTTGGGTCCAAGAGCTCCCCTCGGCCAGCCAGCCCCACCTCGAGGCCCTCAGGGTCCTAGAGGTCCACCTACCCCAGGCCGGGCAGGAGCCCCCTGCCCTCTCCGCCTCATTCTGTCCTTGTGGGCTTGGGAGGGGATCAAGGCCAGACCCCGGCCAGCTTTGGCCAAGCTGATCTTTGTGTGAGTGTGCGTGGTGTGAACGTGGGAGATATGTGTGTATGGGTGTGCATGAGTGTGTGAGTGTGTCAGGGTCAGAAAACATGCTCGAGCACCCTCATCTATGCGAACCGCAGCTTCCTTGGTTCCCTCCTGTCCTGCGCGGCTGTCTAGGACCCACTGGCAGCCACCAGGTCAGCTGCTGAAGGCAGAGCTGAGCGCCGGCATGTCCAGGGCTGTCTCTTGGCCGGGGATGGATCTTT